>NC_055999.1:120732326-120890498 GCF_018446385.1 Zingiber officinale
CATACCTTAAAAAATCTTGAAATTTTATCGAGAGGTCTGTTTTACCAGTGTCTACTTGGAAAAAATAAATAGAAATATATATGCAACTCGAATCCCATAATAGATACAAGACTCATAACTATCAAAAATGGTTAAATGGAACCTTGATTCAAAATCCTAGTTTTGATTTCTTCTTGATATATTTTCCCATGTCAAATCTTAATGCATTCTTAACATCCATTTATATGATAATTAGGCATTGAAATCATAATGAGAATATTATTTGAAATTTTCAATCATATTCTAGGAGCTAGGAACACATTGGTTGTGCACAAATCTTCCCAATGATTGGTTCAATAAAAGATTAATGTCTCTAGATGTCATTTCGGTTCAAAGTAATACATCATAACTAATATGATGAACCAAATGCATCTTCCTAATATCTCACATGATGTTTAAGTGAAGAAATACACAAGCAAGGCTTCCTAGGGCCTTTGTGAGATATATTGAGGTATTATCTTAAATTTTAGTCTATGGGATCATATAAAGCCAAAACCACTATTCTACAAAACACATACCAAGTTCTCTTCTAAGGAAGGTGGACTCTGCTTCGGGTAAAGGTTTAGTAAAGATATCATCAAGGTTATATTTAGATTCAACATAATGTAGTTTAATGCCTCCTCTTGCCACATGATCTCTAATGAAGTGATGTTTCACCTTAATGTGCTTTGTCCTAGAGTGATGCACCGAATTTTTGGTCAAATTGATGGTGCTTACATTGTTACACAATACCTTAACTTTAGAATAGTGTAGCTCATAATCCTCTAAGGTATGCATCATCAAAAGTAATTGAGTTATACAACCACCCAAGGCCACATACTCATCCTCGGTTGTGGACAAGGTCACACAATGTTGCTTTCTACTACTCCAACTCACAAGGGAAGATCCAAGAAGTTGGCATCTACCACTAGTGCTCTTTCTATCTAATTTACAACCCGTATAATCGGAATCGGTGTACCCAATTAAGTCAAAATTCTAAGTCTAGGGTACCAAAGACCTACATTAAGAGTGCTCTTGATGTATCGCAAGATTCTCTTTATGGCTACTAAGTGAGACGCTTTGGCACATAATTGGTATCTTGCACACATTCCTACCATAAATAATATATTCGGTCTACTAGCGGTTAAGTATAACAAACTATCAATCATACTCTTATATTGCTTTGAGTCTACTGATTTTCCTTCTTGATCACTATCTATCTTGGTATTAATTCTCATGGGAGTAGACACTACTTTAGCATTTTGTAGCCCAAAATTCTTGATGATTTCATTAGTAAATTTTGTTTGGTAGGCATGAGTTCCTTCACTAGTTTGTTTGACTTGCAATCCTAAAAAGAAGCTTAATTCTCCAACTAGATTCATTTCAAACTCACGTTCTATGTGTTTGATGAATTCACAAAGAAACTCATTATTTGTTGAACCAAAAATGATATCATCAACATAAACTTGGGCAACAAAAATATCTTCATCCTTAGACTTTAGAAATAAAATTGGGTTAATTGTTCCTCTTCTAAATCCCTTAGAAATTAAGAAGGATGAGAGTCTTTCATACCAAGCCTGGGGAGCTTGTTTCAACTCATATAAGGCTTTCTTAAGTTTATAAATATGATTTGGGTAATTGATGTTTTCAAATCTAGGTGGTTGTTGTACATAAACTTCTTCCTTAATAAACTCATTAAGGAATGTCGATTTCACGTCTATTTGATGAAGTTTAAAATCCATATGAGCAGCATATCCTAATAGGATCTGGATGGACTCTAACCGAGCTATCGGAGAATAGGTTTCATTATAATCAAGTCCTTCAACTTGATTAAAACCCCTAGCTACTAACCTAGCCTTATTTCTAGTGACTTTCCTTAATCATCCAATTTATTTCTAAAAAATCCATTTTGTTGTAACAATTGTACTATCATTGGATCTTAGAACTAATTCTCATACCTTGTTTCTCTCAATTTGATTCAACTCTTATTGCATTACTAAGATCCAATCAGTATCAATTAAGGCTTTATCAATCGATTTTGGTTCAAATCGAGATATTAGAGCAATTTGACTAGTACGATCTCTAAAGTAAGATCCAGTCCTTCCTCCTTATGCAACATCTCCAACTACTTGATCAATAGGATAATCTCGATGGTGCCTTATGCCCTAGAAATTATGGGATTATCACATTCATGATGATCATTGTTTACATTACTTTTTTCATTATCCAAAGCACTTCTTCCTCCCCCTTGATCAATACCTCCTAAATGTAGATTTTGAATTTATTGGGTAATGTTTTGATTTCTTTCAATTATATTCTTATCAATAGAGGATTTCCTAGGGTAAGAACTAGTAGACTCATCAAACCCTATTTGAACTCAAATTTTCCTAAGTCATCTTTGGTATTTAGAATACATACCTTACAACCAAAGACTTTGAAATAATGAATTGTAGGAATTATGTCATTCCATAATTCAAAAGGTATTTTTCCTAAAAATTTATGGATCAAAACATGATTTTGAATATAACAAGTGGTATTAACGGCTTCAGCCCACAAGTAACTAGGTAAAGAGTATGCATTAAGCATGGTCCTCGCCGCCTCTTGTGAAGCACAATTTTTCCTCTCTGCTACATCATTTTGTCGAAGTATTCTTGGACAAGAAAATTCATGCTTATAACCATTTTCTAGACAAAACTTAGAGAAATTCAAATTCTCAAACTCTCCACCATAATCACTCCAAATTCTATTGATTTTGAGGTTCTTTTTATTTTTTACCTTTTTGCCAAATCCTATGATTATTTCTAAAGTTTCATCCTTATGCTTCATGAAATAGACCCGAGCATATCTAGATAAATCATCAACTATCACTAAATAATATTCGTTACCTACTAGAGAAGGAGTTTTATGACAATCAAAAAGATCTAAATGCAATAATTCTAATGTTAATAAAGTATTAGTTAGAGTTTTACCTTTATGTGATGACCTCGATTGCTTACCCTCTTAGCATACATCACACAACTTGTTCTTGATGTACTTGATTTTTGGTAGTCCCTTCACTAGCTCTATCTTGGCTACTTGGCTATGTTCTTCATGTGATAAGTCCAAGTCTTCTATGTTATAGTCATCCTTCTTCTTCTTTTGATATTAAACACTTAATAGAGAGGTTAGAAGCATCTGAAAGATCAACATAATAGAGATTTATTTTTCTATATTCTTCTAGCACAATATTTTCAAGGCTCTTGTACTTAACTAAGCACTTGTCGGAGTGAAAATCTACATTGTATCCAGCATCATATATGATATGGGTTATGATAAGCTGGCCTGTTGAACGACGTGGAGGACACGGTCGAGAGAAAAAGGAGAGGTCCATACCTAGGTGAATGTATAATTAGTAGGGTAATGATCGACCAAATAAAAGGTTTTTCGTAGGCGCCTGATTAGGCGATGCCTGATCGAGATTAGAAGCGTTTAGCTTTAGGAAATCTTTTAGTATATTACCGGTCGAGTGAAGATAGAGCAAGCATCAATGTGCTTATATACGCTCGGCTGAACAAAGCCCGATGGAACTTAAAGTCACTTAGCCTTATATAGCTTTTAGTATATTATCGGCCGAGTGAAGGCTGAGCGAGTATCAGTGTGCTTATATATGTTCGGCCAAACAAAACTCGACCAAGCTTAAAGGTACTTAGCCTTATACAACTTTTAGTATATTATCGACCGAGTGAAAGCCGAGCGAGCACCAGTGTGCTTATATGTGCTCGGCTGAACAAAGCCCGACCGAGCTTAAAAGCACTTAGCCTTACATAGCTTTCAGATTACCGGCCGAGTGAAGGTCGAGTGAGCACAAAAGTATGCTTATATGCGCTCGGCCAGGCAAAGCCTGACCGAGCTTAAAGGCACTCAACCTTATGAGAGCTTCTAGTATATGACCAGCCAAGCGAGGGCTAGATGAGCACAAGTGTGCATATATGCGCTCGGCCAGGCAAAGCCCAACCGAGCTTAAAGGCACTTAGCCTTATACAGCTTTTGGTATATTATCGGTCGAGTGAGCACCAGTGTGCTTATATGTGCTAGGCCGAACAAAGCTCGACCGAGCTTAAAGGCACTTAGCTTTACACAACTTTCAAAATATTACAAGTCAAGCGAGCACAAGTATGCTTATATGCACTCGATCAAGCAAAGGCCAGCCGAGCTTAAATGCACTCAACCTTCTGAGAGCTTCTAATATATGACCTACCGAGCGAGGGTTGGACGAGCACAAGTGTTCTTATATATGCTAGGCCAGCCAAAGCCTGATCCAGCTTAAAGGCACTTAGCCTTATATAGTTTTCAGCATATCACCGGCCGAGTGAAGGTCAAGCCAGTATAAATATGCTTATATGTGCTTGGCCGGGCAAAGCCCGATCAAGTTTAAAGGCACTTAGCCTTATATAGCTTTCAGTATATTACCGGTCGAAACATGCTTAACAAAAGGTATTCTCAATATATATATACGACCGGCTTGAATGACCGACTGAGACATACTTAATAGAGGATGGTGTACAAGTAGTAAGCTGTTTTATGACCAATTTGATGGAAAATATTCTCTAGAAGCTTCTTCAGTTACAAGGACATATTCTCATTCATATTTTATTAGAAATATGAGTCATAAATGACAAAAATAGGTACATCTGGGGCACAAAAAAGGATTCCTTAAACGATTATTGCACGAATCCTAAAGTCGTACTTCATCTTCTAACAAACTTTAACAAACCGGGGACCACCTTATGATTACGAAAGTTATATGAGGTAGTATAAAAGGGGGATCCTCTCTATTGGCAAGGTACACAACTCTAGCATCCAAAACTCTACTTCTAAGTACTTTCATTATTGTACTCCTTCTTCTTCTTCCACCATCAAGAGAGGGAACTGACTTGAGCATCAGAGGACTTAGCCAGGGATCCCTACCCCAGTCTTGGGTCACTAACATTTTGTTGGCTTGTCTCATTGTGCGTAGGATCGTTAAGGAGCTCTTCCGGATCTTAAGGAGTTCTTCTTCCTCAAAATCATTGTTCATCACGATCATCACACCTTCTCACATATTTCAGACATGATCAAATTTAGCATCATCTGTGGGATTCTTCGCCTGGATCTGAAGCTACAAGATGGAAGAAGCTGGAAAACCTAATACCATAACTATGATGTAAGAAGGTCTAGAGCTGCTCATCAATGCTAGAGTGCAGAAACTATTGCAACAACAACAACAAGTCAATATTGATGGTACGTTGCCCGTGGCTCCAAATCCGGCGATATCAACAACTGCTTATCAAAAGGAAAGGGGAGGTGAGGAAGATGATCTTGCTCACTTGCTTCCCGCTCCTCTCTCCCCAATCCGACGTCCTCATGCATTTTTGCACGCACCTTTTGAACAAGGAGGGTGAAGGGAAGCCCTCCAAGAATCTTCAGGAGTAGCACCTATAAGGGATAAGCATAAAGGGAAGATGATAACTAGCGATAGCTCCCTTGAGAGGATCTTTACTCGATTCTCTCAACGGGTGTTGGATGATCCTTTATCGAAACATTATCAAAACTTAAATATTAGAGAATATTCGAGGGCAACTGATCTAGAAGATCATCTTCTTAAATTTGAGAACATCACTCTCCTGCAACAATTTACTGATGGTGTTAAGTGTCGAATGTCCTTCACTACATTTGGAGGCCGGGTAACTCAAAGATGGTTCAAGAGGTTGCTAAATAACTCTATTCGTCGTTTTAAGGATTTTCGTAAGGTATTTCTCCATTATTTCTCTAGTAACCGATGGTATCACAAAATCCCCTGGAGTCTTTTTTTCAATCAAGTAGGGGCCCAAGGAGAGCATCAGTGCTTATATTAAGAGATTTAATCAAGTAGTTATAGATGTTCCTATGACTACTACGGAGATCTTAGTAAGTGTCTTCTTTCAAGGACTTAATGATAATGATTTCTTTAAAAATCTGATCAGAAATCCTCTCACCAACTTTGATTTGTTAATCGAGCGAGCAACTGAGTTTATTAATGTGGAGGAAGCTCAAGCTGCTCGAAGGAAAGATCCCACACTCACTCCAAATGTAGATCGTCCGATGGTGCCTGCTCAGCCACCCAGAGGGTCTTGCGCAATTCCTCCACAGTGGCACTCTGAACTGCGACCTCAAGTTGTGCAACAAGTGGGAGTTCCTCAATAGACTCCACGAAGATAGTGCACATATCATCAAACGAATACTCACAGTACAAAAAATTGTTATACTCTGAGGAATCAGCAAGCTCGTAATCCTCAATATCGGCGACGTTCTCTAACCCAAAATCGCCGACAATATCCAAGGCAAAATAGCCTACTCAAGCTGGAATATCGGACGGTTGAATTACAAGTAGGAGTTTTACCGCTCCCGATCGGGCAAGCTCAAACACCCGGTCAGGTGCAACAAGAAACATCTGTTCGACAAGAAGAAAATCATAGTAATGTCTCTCGAGATAATATTAACATGATAGCTGGAGGATTGACGGATGATGATTCTAATCGGGCAAGGAAATTACATGCTCGGAGACTAGAGATTCACGTTGTTGGATGTAGCACAGAAAAGGCAGCCATGCTAGAAATTAGTTTCAGACCCAGAGATCTGGAGAGGGTAGAAGTGTCCTATGATGATGCATTAATAATTAAGGTTGTTATAGCCAATTACAATATTTCTCGTACCTTTATTGATACTGGTAGTTTAGTTAATATTATTTTCAAAAAAAGTTTTGATCAGTTGTAGATAGATCCGAGCAAGCTGCAACCCATGATAACTCCACTATATGGGTTCATGGGAAATGAAGTTCAACCATTGGGTCAGATAAAATTGATCTTATCTCAAGGGGAGGAGACCCTAATGAGGGTGCGTCAGTCATATTTCATGGTGGTGGGCACGCCCTCTACATATAATGTTATCTTGGGTTGACCGGCCTTAAATGAGTTCCTAGCGGTTGTTTCTATTTTTTGCTAGAAGATTATATTTCTTGTGGATGATCAAGTAGGGGAGGTAAAAGGAGATCAATTGGTAGCGCGCGAGTGCTACGTGGAAATAGTCAAGGCAAAGGCTAATGTTGCATGGAAAATCCAAAGAATGAAAGTTAATGCTATCCAGGAAGGGCTGCCCACCCTGGTGTATGAAGAAAAAGAGAAAGTGCAGATTCAAATTGGTCGATCGGAAGTTGTTACTCATGTAGCGTCGGATCTGGAGCCGGAACTGAAAGCCAATAGTGTTGACCACTATACTAGTGTTTGTCCTAGTGAAAATGGTGTTAGCTTATTAAAGTGTTGTTATTGTTACTATCGTTATGTATGAACAATATTAGCCCATTAAGTTTAATAAAATCATGTAATAGGAAATGTTGTTATGTACGAACAGTGTTAGTTTATGAAATGTTATGTGTTAACAAACTAAAAAACGAATGTTATATGTTAACTGTCTTAAAAGAATGATTAGTTCATTAGAATGATTAGTTCATTAAAATGATGAGTTCATTTCATGATTTGTTCACTTAATGATTAGTTAATTTGATGGGATGTGTATAATATAATTGATCAATGTTTGTTAGATTGGATCATACAAATGATGAATATAAACATAGTTGTCATTTGATTTTGTAAATCAACTCAAATTAACATCGAGTCAATCATAAATTATATACATATAAAATAAAATGAATTACTAAATAATGTATTTATTTATATTAGATCATGACTACTAAGAACATCATAGCTAAACTTAATAAGGGAGAAAAACTATATGGAGATAACTATAAAATATAACACCTCAAGATACAATATGTCTTGAGGAACAAGAAGTTATAGAGGTCGTAAATCAGTTTATAGATGAACTTGCTGATGGTTCTACAACATAGCATAAGCATAATATTGATGCTATAAGATATGGAAGAAAAAGGACTTCACTGCTAAGAGGATATTGATTAGTTCAATGACAGATAACCTGGTATTTAAATATGAGACATACTATTGGCTCATGCTGTCTAGGTAGCCCATAGAGAGAAGTATAGTGGAGTAAGTCTAAGTTAGCTTCTGTCGGCTGACAATCAAGTTTGACAGCTACAAAAGCGTCCGAATATTACCATGAACCAGCATCTGAGGGAAATGACAAATATGATTCGGGATTTAAAGGCTGTTAGTCATGAGTTGACTAATGAATAACAGGTTCAGGAGATAATCCGTACCGTTCCTAATTCTTGAGAAACGATGAAACAGAATCTGACTCACAGTGAAAGTATCTGATATCTCATGCCATGTTGAACTGGAGGTGGAGAGAATCAGAGAATAGAATCCGCAAGGATATCTGGTTAAGCTTTTGTAGTTGAAGGTTCTAGATCCAAGAATAAGAAAAGATGGTTTAAGAAAGGAAAGGAAGTGGGAAAAGAAGCTAGTGTTGTTGATGGCAAGACCCAATCAAGAAGAAAGGAAAGAAGTATGAAAAGAAATCTCAAAGTAAACTGACTTGCTATAACTATGGCAAGAATGGTCACTTTAATTGAGAATGTACTAAGCCGAAAAAGGTAGATCAATGTTTATCTTCTTTCCATGAGCATTATGTTACTAGTTTAGTGTTGTTTGCTTATTCTTATCCTTTGTGAATTATAAATTCAGGAGCAACAAATCATGTAGCGCGTGATCGAGTTACATACGTGAAGTACCGTCGGATAATAGCTGATAGCAAATAGATATATATGGGAAACAATACAATGATTAAAGTCAAATGAGTTGGCACTTGCAAACTCAATCTACATGGTGGATGATCCGGTAGTAAGAACAGGGGACCCCGTCCTGTGGAGTCAACGCCACGTGGAAGTCAAAGTGGCAGTTGTCCATCCGGAGAGGGCCGGGTCCGGCCGGCCGGCCGTCCGGTGGAATCGGACGTCCGGAGAGGGATGGGTTCGATCGGCTGGCCGACCGCCCGGTGTTCGGCTGATGGTTAAAGGCGCCCTGTCGAAATCAGGGTTCCGGCGCTCAGTGGAGATGGTCGCAGTGCCGAGCGGACTGCACGCTCGGTCAAAGCCATAAGATAGCATACTGCTAATAGGCTCCACAAAGCACATGATGGAGAATCTCCTCAAGTAAACCACCGCATATGTCCGGCCGGATGTTGAGGGAGCTGTCCGGCCGGATGCCAGATCTGGAGTAAAGGGGAAAAGGACAAGGGACACCTTTTTCTGACAGTAGGTATGTTTCACGTGTAGGCCATACTCCAAATCTTATGACAGGGGGTTCCGCTGTCCCATCGAGGACATGCTGGGACTGTAGCAGTATGGGTCAGGTAAGCTCACTGACAAGCCCTTACTAGGGTATGGGCCATGGACACGTGTACACCTCGATATGTGTACACTCGCTTCTTCGCTGCCCTATATAAAGGCCCTCATCCTTCGCCGGAGGTACGCATTCTACGAGTTTTGGAGCCACTTTTTCTCTGTTGAGCTTTGCCTGACTTGAGCGTCGGAGGGTCGCCGCCGGGAACCCCTTCCCGGCCCGACTTCTGTGCAGGTTCGCCGGAGGTTCGTGCACCCAGACGAAGACCCACGTCACCGACTAGGAGAGCGTCACGTGCCCAGCGTCCGTCGGTTCAGCGATTCAGACAGGATCAATTTGGCGCCGTCTGTGGGAACGCACCTGCATCTAAGCGGAAGCAATGGACGAAGCTGGACGACCGCACACGGTGATGCTCTCCACGGAGGAGCTCGACGCTCTAATCAAGGCAAGAGCAGCTAGGCTCGTGGAACAACAGAGAGAGAATGCGCAAGCCGAGCGGCTGGAGCAACAAACAACGTCAGCATTAGATGGCCGAGCGGAAGCACCGTTTGCCACGGTTGCATTTCATCGAGCCTTATTCGGAACGTCTCCTAAAGTCGCAACAGGCAAGGCTCCCCGAGCGGACGCCTCCCCCGAGACAAAGATCCAACCGGCATTCAAGGGGGAGCACCGCCGAGTGGATGAATATGGATTGGGGCTTGGATCAACCATGAAGCGCAAATTATCTCCAGCCTTTCGGGGGCAGGGTGAAAGGTGCGCCCATGTAATGTATGCTGTATATTTTCCGTTTGGCTGTATATTTTAAATGCAGGAAGCAAAATGTTAAAAAACGCAATTGGCATTACCCGCCGAGCGGCCTATCTCCATGATGTATAAGATCCAAGCCACCGGCTCAATGGCGAAGACCCCGTGCCGATCGGCCGGGCGTATAGTTACACGAGTCAAAAGCTCGATGGCGAAGACCCCGTGCCGATCGGCCGGGCGTAAAAATTATCCGAGCCAGGTCATTGAAGACGAAGACCCCTCGCCGCTCGGTAGGGCGTATATCATCCGTGTTGAAATTAGCCTTAAAGGTCATCGAGCTCCGACGTTAAAAATTGAGAGACGAGCCGGCGTCTATAAACCCTCCGAGCGGAAGACCGTCGAGCTCCGACGTTAAAAATCGAGAGACGAGCTGGCGTCTATAAACCCTCCGAGCGGAAGACCATCGAGCTTCGACGTTAAAAATCGAGAGACGAGCCGGCGTCTATAAACGTCCGAGCGGAAGACCGTCGAGCTCCGACGTTAAAAATCGAGAGACGAGCCGGCGTCTATAAACGTCCGAGCGGAAGACCGTCGAGCTCCGACGTTAAATATCGAGAGACGAGTCGGCGTCTATAAACGCCCGAGCGGAAGACCGTCGAGCTCCGACGTTAAATATCGAGAGACGAGCCGGCGTCTATAAACGTCCGAGCGGAAGACCGTCGAGCTCCGACGTTAAAAATCGAGAGACGAGCCGGCGTCTATAAACGTCCGAGCGGAAGACCGTCGAGCTCCGACGTTAAAAATCGAGAGACGAGCCGACGTCTATAAACCCTCCGAGCGGAAGACCATCGAGCTCCGACGTTAAAAATCGAGATACGAGCCGGCGTCTATAAACCCTCCGAGCGGAAGACCGTCGAGCTCCGACGTTAAAAATCGAGAGACGAGCCGGCGTCTATAAACCCTCCGAGCGGAAGACCGTCGAGCTCCGACGTTAAAAATCGAGAGACGAGCCGGCGTCTATAAACCCGCCGAGCGGAAGACCGTCGAGCTCCGACGTTAAATATCGAGAGATGAGCCGGCGTCTATAAATGTCTGAGCGGAAGACCGTCGAGCTCCGACGTTAAATATCGAGAGACGAGCCGGCGTCTATAAACGTCCGAGCGGGGAATGCTAATAAAAAGAATACAATTGCCCCAGAAACTCGCCCTCAATATCGTTAAATCGTCTCTACGTTTCGCTCGGCCCAGAGCCAAAAGGTACTTGCTCGGTATATAGCGAGTGACCTCTGCTATCAAAGCGGAAAATTAAGTAGTCGAAGTATTACATGTTTAGCCGAACGGCAGGGCAATGCCAGACACTTAGTAAAAATCTCTTTCGAATACCAGAGGGGTGATAATGGGAGAGCGAATGAACACATATTTTGGTTATGCAAAAAGACAGCAAATATAAAGAAAACATTGCATTAAAGTTAAAGTTTTAGGCCGAGCAGCCTAATAACAAAAAGTATGACATCCAGCCGAGTGGCCCAATTACAGAAACTACTCAATATAATCATAAAGGGTCTTGGGGATGTTATCCAGGAGCGCCACCTGGTCGCCGGCCGGAATAGAAGTGGACTCGGGGAGAAGGCCCTTCAACTTCAGATAAGTCATGGTGGCGGTCATAGCCAAATCGAAGGCGGTGTACATCCGTTCGCAGATTTTTTCCGAGAATTCGGGCGAGCGGATGTAACCTTGTCTTAGAGCGGCAACCCAACTCGGCTCGGCCTCCTGGTACTCTTTGAATGCCAGTTGAGCTGCAGAGAGGGATTCCTGCAAAGCGGTCAGCTCGTCCTTGTGCTTGGTTGCGTCGGCCGAGCGGCTTACTTTCTCTTGGTCAAGATGTTCCATCAACTCCTTGACCTTCAGCTCCAGGCCTCGAGCCTCCACATTCTTCTTCTCCAAGTCAGAAATGGTCGTGTTCTTCCGAGTGGTGGCCAGAGTAAATTTTTGGTCGAGCGACTTGACTTGCCACTCGAGCTCGGCCAAATGATGAGCCTGGTCGGCTGTTTTCTTCCGTTCGGCCGCCAGCATATCTTGAGCCTTCTTCAGCTCCTTCTGCAGCTCGGAGTAAGATGGTCCTTGAGGGCCGGACGGACCAACCGCTGCCTTCAGTTGTCGCAGCTCTTCATCCACCAAGGCCAAGCGGTTGGAAATCGTAATTTCCTCTACCCATCTCTGACGAGAGGAATTAGAAGCTGTTAGTGGCCGATCGGGAATAATGAAGACAAAAACTTGGTAGATTACAAACTTACCCCCGTGGCCTGCTGCATATGGCTGTTAGCCAAATTCCCGATGGGGGTCAGGGCGACGCGTGCCCGAGCGTCGGCCCACATCTCAGCGAGAGGCCCCTTCAGGGTGATAGTGTGCTCGGGCGCAGTCGGTTGATCGGCCTCTGGCAGCAGCTCTTCAGTCGGGAGATGAAGAGTGACCCGAATGGTACGACCATGACCGGGGGTCGTCCGGCCGGCTGTCGGGAGGGGATCAGAAGCCGGCACCGAGAACTGCGAATGAATGGTCGAGCGTTGAACTGGTTGACGAGCGGGCGGAAGAGTGCTGACCGGAATAGCATCAATTGGCGCGGCCGGCTCGTCCCATTCAGAAGGCGTCCGGTCGGACGAAATGGCTTCAGTCTCTGGCGCCTTGCCTCGAGCGGTGGCAGTGTCCCGCTCGGAGGGTTGGACAGCTGAGGTAGCCGAGCGCAGGGGAGTCTCCACTCGACGCCTCTTTTGTAAGGGCTGCTCCTCCTCCCGAGCGGAGCCTTCCTCGGGGGCAGTTGGTTCTCTTGAGGGGGTGGCTCCGCTAGCCACATTTTGTTGAGAAGCTTGAGCGGCCGACTCAGCCTAAGTCCCGCTCTCTCCTTCATGGGATCCGACCGGCTGGATACCCAACGCTTCCATCTCTCTGGCCGCCGCGGCTTCTAACGCTGCCGCCTTTCTCTTCAAAACGCCGGCCATGACCGAGTCCATGACGATGTCCGCTGCAAAGAAAATAAAAGAAATCAGTTAGCAATCAAAGCAAATGCCCAAGTAAAACTCTTACCGAAGCCGGCCAGAAGAGGAGTCCGCATAGGACTCAGGCCGAAGATGTACATCACTCCTTCGTGAAGAAGCTTATTGATGTCAAGTCGCAGACCGACTAGCATATTTGCGGCGTGGAGGTAGTCCGGTCGGGTCTTGAATTTCTTCAGCTCGGGAGTGGGGGGCAAGTTGACTTGCCACTTTATCGGGAAGGTGGCCTGATCGGGCATACGGATGTAGAAAAAATAATCCTTCCAATGTTTATTGGAAGTAGGAAGTTTGTTGAAGAAGACCAAGCCGGGCCGAGCTTGGAACATGAAGGTGCCCGGCTCAGCTTGCTTGGGGTAATAGAAATAAAAGAAGACCTTCGGTCGGAGGGGGATGTTGTGAATCTTGAACAAAACAACAACACTGCAGAGAAGACGGAAGGTATTGGGTACTAAACTGCCGAGCGGCACACCGAAAAAATTACAGACATCTATGATGAAAGGATGTACAGGAAAACGCAGACCGGCGGTGAACTGGTCGCGGAAGACACAGAAAGCTCCGCGCGGCGGCCTGTGCGGCCGAGCGGAAGGACCGGCTAGAAGAAGTTCAAAATCTTCGGGGATTTCGAAATTGTCTGTCAAAATATCAAAATCACGCTGGTCGAATCGGGACTGCATGGTGGTGTACCATGGGCCGAGCGACTGGTCTTCGGGATTGGAAGAGCTAACTATGGGCCGATCGGAAGGAATCAAAAGGCAAAAAGGCAGTAGAAAAACAGCAGCAAACGAAAGGAGGTTTCAAGGATCGAAACTGAGAAAGAAATGCGGAGGAAACACCGGAAAGGAGGAAGGAAAGATATAAAACCTTACAGTGGGGAAAGGGATCAAGGAAAAGGCGCCGGAGAGCGTCGGAGAGCAGAAACAGGATCGCCGGAGCTCCAAAGCGCTGGGGCAGTGGTCGAGATCGCGGAGGCAAATGAGGGAGAGAAGGAAACGAAGGCTTTATAGGGCGGAGGCCGGGCGGCCTTCACCGTTGGATCCAGGTCACGGGAATCAAAGCGGTCATCATGCCGTCCATTTCGAATCGATTCGATCACATCAAAACACCATGCCACTGCCGCCGTACGCTGATGGCAGTGCTCCACGTGGCATTCAATCATTCGGACCATTTAATGAAAGCATGCTCAACCTTAATGTCGAAGATTAGCGCAGAACACGAGGAGATCCGGTGAATTCTATTGTTGATTCGCTTAAGGCTATCTCTATGGTTGGCCGAGCGGAGGATACTAGCACGGAGGAGCCGCTCGGCTAGATTCGTAGTCCAGTCAGTCGGACTATCCGCCTCCTTCGACTAGACTTGAAGGGGAGGCAAGTGATCCGGTAGTAAGAACAGGGGACCCCGTCCTATGGAGTTAACGCCACGTGGAAGTCAAAGTGGCAGTTGTCCATCCGGAGAGGGCCGGGTCCGGCTGGCCGGCCGTCCGGTGGAATCGGACGTCCGGAGAGGGATGGGTCCGATCGGCTGGCCAACCGCCCGGTGTTCGGCTGATGGTTAAAGGCGCCCTGTCGAAATCAGGGTTCCGACGCTCAGTGGAGAAGGTCGCAGGGCCGAGCGGACTGCACGCTCGGCCAAAGCCATAAGGTAACATACTGCTAATAGGCTCCACAAAGCACGTGATGGAGAATCTCCTCAAGTAAACCACCGCATATGTCCGACCGGACGCCAGATCTGGAGAAAAGGGGAAAAGGACAAGGGACACCTTTTTCTGACAGTAGGTATGTTTCACGTGTAGGCCATACTCCAAATCTTATGACAGGGGGTTCCGCTGTCCCATCGAGGACATGCTGGACTGTAGCAGTATGGGTCAGGTAAGCTCACTGACAAGCCCTTACTAGGGTATGGGCCATGGACACGTGTACACCTCGATATGTGTACACTCGCTTCTTCGCTGCCCTATATAAAGGCCCTCATCCTTCGCCGGAGGTACGCATTCTACGAGTTTTGGAGCCACTTTTTCTCTGTTGAGCTTCGCCTGGCCTGAGCGTCGGAGGGTCGCCGCCGGGAACCCCTTCCCGGCCCGACTTCTGTGCAGGTTCGCCGGAGGTTCGTGCACCCAGACGAAGACCCACGTCACCGACTAGGAGAGCGCCACGTGCCCAGCGTCCGTCGGTTCAGCGATTCGGACAGGATCAGTGTACATGATGTCCTGTATGCTCATGAGATTCGACGGAATTTGATTTCCGTTAATAATCTTCTTGATTTTGGTTATAGTATAAACTTTTACAGTTGTGGAACTAAGAATTAACTCTGTGTTAATAGGATATGGTTGTGTATCGAATGATTTCATGGTTCTTGATGTAAAACCAGATAATAATGATTGTTTCTCAAACATTGCTCTTACTAGCGATGCTGATGTAAATGATGAAGTTTGACATACTGGATTAGGACATATAGAATAAGATCGAATGAATATATTTGATAAAGAGACTCAGCTCGACACTCATAGTAAAGTAGGAAATCATTTGGTAAGGTTATTAGGGCTGAATCACAGTTACAATTAATTCATTCGAATTTTTGTGATACAATGAATGTGAAGACTATACATGGAAGTTTTTATTTCATTACATTTATTGATTGTTGGTCCCCGTGGGTATTTTGATGTGATCAACCAAGTTGGTTAGATCCTGCTTTGTGTTTGATCCCTGTGTCTGAGTGTGTAGGAGCTTAGGAGCACAGGAAGTCGAGCGGAAGACGCAGCTAGCGAGAAGGACGGCACGGGAAGGGAGCCGACGGGCTTGGTGCGTCCGAAGGACGAGAGAGCTGCGGAAGAGTACTCTAGTGGACGAGAAGAATGTGCGCGGCGTTCGAGGGATGAGAAGCTGGACAGAAGCCTGCTCGAGGAGAATGCCAGAAATTGGGTTCGGGTGAGCCCTATTTCGGTTAGCCGGAATCACCCAAAAGAACGGGACTTCAGAAGAACAAGCAAAGAAGCAAGCAAGTTAGAAAATCTGCCAGCCAGCTTGGAGGCGCCGCCATCCCTGATGGAGGCACCTCCAGCTTGAGGGCGCCTTCAACCCTGTTGAAGGCGCCTCGGACCCGGCAGAATTGAACGTTGAGCTTTCGGATAAAGTTTTATCCACCCACTCGATGGAGGCACCTTGGACCCCTGTTGGAGGCGCCCTGGACCCTCGAGATCAGATTTCCAGAGGCTATTTAAAGGCCCTTGGAACTAGGAATTTAATATCAATTATTCATTCAACTCTGTTGGTGCAACATCCCTCAGGTCAAGGTTGACCTGGTTGACCAAGCTGAGTCTTGGTTTGAGTTTAGATGTTTGACAATAAGATGTTAATTGAAGAAGAGTCAAGTAGGTCAAGGTTGACCGAATACTTGACAGGGAAGTCCTAACTGGGATGTTAGGCAAATGGAAAACCCTGGTGAGTGAAGCCAGGTGAAAGACCTAGTGAGTGAAGCTAGGTGAAAGTCCTGGTGAGTGAAGCCAGGCAAGGGAAAATCCAGATGGATCAAGGATGATCGGACATCTGGTGTTGGGAAGTCCAAGTAGGTCAAAGGATTGACTGGATACTTGGCACGAGGAAATATAGAAAAGTCCAAGTAGGTCAAGGGAGTGACCAGATACTTGGCATGACGAGAAAAGTTCAAGTGGGTCAAAGAATTGACCGGACACTTGGTGGGAAGTCCTGGCAGGTCAAGGGAGTGACCAGATGCTAGGCATGATGTACCAACAGGTCAAGGATGACCGGATGTTGGTTTGGGAGTCTTGGAACTTGGTTTTGGGCAAAAACCAAGTTCTGGATCGATCAGGGGATCGATCCAGGATCTGGATCGATCAGTGGATCGATCCAGGCTTTTCCCAGCGAACAGAAAGCCTCTGGATCGATCCAGATGTCCCAATCGATCAGTGGATCGATTGGGACGCGGCTGCTTCGCGCGATAAGCGCTGGATCGATCTGTGGATCGATCCAGGCGTTTTTCCTAGAGCACAGAGGCGCTCTGGATCGATCCGTGGATCGATCCAAAGCCTCCCCGATCGATTGGGAACATTTGAATCGATCGGGTTCCGACCGTTGGCGTCGATTTAAGCTGCAGGCGTGCGATGGCTGCGGTATCCTTTCGCAGATTCACTTTAGATCTCTCGCCAACTCCTCCACAGCGCTCTCAAAGATCAGATCGCCAGTTCTTGAAGGATCTTGGAAGCTTTCCAAGTCAAGAGGCGGATCAAAGGCAAGAAGAGAAGCTAGGGTTAGGGTTTTCAGTACTCATTGTAAGCTTTGCGCTTGTATTTTGTTTCCCTTTCCTTTCTTCTTGTACTGAGAGTCTTGTAGGGCTTCTCCGCCCTCGGTAGTTACCGAAAAGGAGTGTTTTCATAGTGGAGGGTGCGTGCGTGGTGTGGATCCTTGGACTAGTCACCTCTTGTGAGGTGGATATCAAGTAAACCAACCTTGTTAGCGTTGTGTGATTTGTTTCTGTATTTTCCGCTGCACATCTTAGAAGAAACGAGCAACGCCAAGCAACGAGCACGCGACGAGCTATTCACCCCCCCCTCTAGCTACTTTTGGTCCTAACAAGTGGTATCAGAGCAAGGCCGCTCTTCACCGGAAGGGTCAAGCATAACAAGAAAAGCTAGAGGGTGAAGAAGTTGGAGCAAATTCTTCAAGTTCAAGACTTTATCAAGCTCAACTTCAAGATGCAATTCCAAGATGGACTTGGATTTGACACAAGGGTGGCTCCACCATACACTTCTACGAGTTTCGATTCTTGGAAATCAAGAATAAAAAATTTTCTTATGATGGAGATAGAGCAATGGTTTGCTCTAATGGAAGGCTTCAAGGCTCCAAGAAATTCAAAGGGCAAAGTTCTCAAGAGGAGCAAGTGGAGCCAAGAGCAAGTCCAAAGGTGCGAGGCCAATGACAAAGTGACCAAGCTTTTGGTCAATTTATTGCCAAGCACCATCCTTTGCAAAATTGGAGAATTTGAAGATGCAAAGGAATTATGGAGCAAATTGGACAAGCTTCATGAAGAGATCCCCTCCACTGTACAAGATCATGAAGAATCCAGAGAGGGTGACTCTTTGGAGCAAGACCAAGAGGAGGACTCCGAGGTTGAGAGATGCTCAACCTCCGAAGAAGAGGAAATCCAAGAAGCTTCATCCTCAAGGGAATGCAACGAAGGGAACAAGGAGGGAGCATACTCCTTGTTTCATGTTCAAGATGATGAAGCATCCACCTCTAGGATTGAGGGGGAGCAATCCTTGGTGACGCCGGATCAAGAAGAAGGAGAAGCTTCGACATCCGGGTCAAGTGAAGAAGAAGAAGGTGGTGCCACCTCCGAAATTCAAGAAATAGCAAATGGAGGAGGAAGTGTCATCCCTACACAAGAAGGTATAAATGTTTCAATTAAAAATAAAAATCATATAATATGTTTTGAGTGTAGGGAAAGTGGGCACTACAAGAGCAAGTGTCCCAACTTGGCCAAGAAGAAGGACCAAGTGGCACAAAAGGGCAAGGAGAAGCCCAAGGAGACCATCCCCGGAACAAAAAGGAGCAAGGAGCACATTGTGTGTTTTTCTTGCAACCAAAAAGGGCATTACCGAAGTCAATGCCCCAAGGGGAAGAAGATGGTCAAGGCTTAAGGAGGCATTAGTCAAGGGGGAGCCTCCAAGGTAAAGAAGAAGGTAACATTTATTGAGCCTACCCCTTTACATTATGGTAAAAAGCATGATAGTTCTAACTTTTATCATTTTAATGCGATTTACCATAAGAATAGGAAGCATGAGGGCTTTAAGGAAAAGCATGTGGCCCTACATGCCAAAGCTACTACACCTAAGGCTAGGAATGTAGGTAAAAGTCTAGGCAAGAACTCTAAGGATTGTAGCTACAAGCCTAGAAACAAAAATGCTCATGAACTTAATGGAAAAACAAAAACTAAGGACTTAGTGATGGAAAATCAAGTCTTGAAGTCAAGACTTGATAAAATGGAAAAGACCCTAAAAAGGATGGAAAATATCCTATTAGGGCAAAAAGAGCATAACCTAGGTTTAGGGGTACAAAAGCCATCCAATGGCCATAGAGGTTTGGGATACAAACCAAAGGCTAAGAAGGATGTGCCCTCTTACCATAGAGTTCCATATAGTTATGGAACAAACCCTAGGTCTAGTGGTCAAGCCAAAAATACTAGGGAAGTCATCCCTAAGAGTATTTTTGCAATAAATGTGACTAAGGCTTCTAAGAAGTCTAAGAAAGTCACAAACAAGGTCACAAGGGAGGCTATCCCTAGAGTTGACCTAGAAAGTGTGACCAAGGCCTCCAAGAAGCCAAATAAGGTCACTAGGAAGGTATCTAGGGAAGTTATCCCTAGTGAATACCTAGAGCATCCAAGGAGCACCAATAGGTGTTGGGTTCCTAGGAGCATCTTCTCTACCCCATAGATGGGTTAGAGAGTGTCAACTCCGATTAGAAGGGTAGTTAACCCAACTTTGAGGAAATTGACACTCAAGGAGCATTTTCAAGGTTTTTGTTAACCTTTGAAAATGAAATGGAATTATTATTTACTCCTTGAAAGAGTAAAATGTGCCTAATGGTGGAAAAATTGATTTTAATCTTAAATGGCACATATTGGGAAATTCATAAGAACTACCAAGTTGGGATTTTGGTATGTTCTTAGTAAATTTAAGGCAATCCGGGCCTTAATTTAAAAGTGCTACTCTTGTGGAAAAATGAAA
The DNA here is from genome assembly GCF_018446385.1 of Zingiber officinale. Taxonomy (NCBI): domain Eukaryota; kingdom Viridiplantae; phylum Streptophyta; class Magnoliopsida; order Zingiberales; family Zingiberaceae; genus Zingiber; species Zingiber officinale. The sequence continues at coordinate 120,752,188 of NC_055999.1, forward strand.
TATGTCAACATTTGAGGATATGCTTACTTTCGACTGGCATAAATTAATCAAGAGAATTAGAAATGTCCATTTAGGTTTTGGCACTCTCTTGAAGCACTTTGGGCAATCTAGAGTTTAAGTTTTAGGATTAGCTAAGATTAACGATACTTAGATAGGTAATCTAGGTATATTTTAGTTATGCTAAACCTTGCCATGATTGTTTGCTCATAATATGCCATGACATCATATTTTATCTTATTTGTATTTTGCATTCATGACTTATCATGAAAAATACAAAAATACCATGTCATGTCATACATATATCATGTAGTTATAGGAATCTTTCTTTTGAAAGCTATTTTATTTTGATGTATGCCATAACATTATCATGCATTATGTTTATTTCCTTGTAATTAAGGACAAATGGCATTTAACAACACTTATTAACAAGTGACATCCTAGGTGGGTGTCTAATATCTCCAAAATGCCTAGATAGATATGCATGATCCCTAGATTAGGGCAAAACCAAAATCTACATCTCACAAAGACCTATAAGATGACTTGTATGTGTTTTTAGTACACATTAGATACAAGTGAGATGTTATGATGATGAACAAAACTCAAGATATTGATTTAGTGCATTCTTTTGAGTTTTAGGTTCATCAAAACACATAGTTATGTATTTTCCCATCATTGGGAAAGCTAATGTACAAGTCATGTGCATTATGCCCAAGGAACATGATGGGATATTGGTTTTGAAAATATTTTTAAAATATTTTTGGAAAACCTTGGTGAAGACTATCTTTTGATAGTAATCACCATTGAATAGTTAGACACAAACTTGAAGAAAACGCTAAAGTTTTTGCAAGTTTTCAAGTTTGTGTCAATCTTTGAAAATATGAAGTATTTTCATAGAAAACTATTTTTCCATGATTAAGTATGCCCTAAATAATGTCTACACGAAATTTCATGATTTTTGAATTTTTGTAGAATTTTCTAGGGGTTTCTGAAGTTGGCTGAATTTGAAATTCAGCAACTATCAGAGGCTCTGATTGATCCATGGATCGATTGGAGTGCCTGAATCGATCCGTGGATCGATTCAGAAGGCAACTCTTGCGAGCAGAAGCTCGCTGGATCGATCAGCCGATCGATCCACACATCCTGAATCGATCAATGGATCGATTCAAATAGGTTGAATCGATTGGAACCCAACTCCAATCGATCCAGGACGCTGATTTTGGCTGGGAAGGTCTGATTTCAGCACTCTAAACCTATTTTAGTCTAGGTAACCATTCCAAACCCCTAAAAATACATTTGTATACATAAAACGGGTGTTTTCGTGTGGAAAACAAGGATGGATTGCTTAAGGAAGGCTAAGTTGAAGTTTAGGTTGAGGTTTGTTTCAAATTTTGAATATTTGAACCTCAAAACTTCTAAATTTGGGTTTCCTAAAGGTTTAGGGATTCCAAGTCATTGTTGGTGCAATGACAGAAGTTACCACCATGTCTTTAGGGGGAAGGACTCTTTAAAGACATGAAAAATTAATTTTTCATGAATCTTGGAAGGTGGTCAACCTTCTTTTAAGGAAAATGCTCATGTATGAGCTTTTGAACTTGAAATGGGAAGTGGATATCCTCATTAGTTCAAGTGGGAACTCACGTGGTTAGAAAATGCTCAGGGTTGAGTATTTGTCTACAATGAGGGAGAAGTTAAGGATGAATGAAGGGTATGGGACCTTCTTTATCGTGTTGATCACAACGAGTGATGTTGTGAACAACGATGAGCAACTCTTCAGGGGGAGAGTCTTTCAACAATGGATTTGTTGAAGTATACCCGAAATTGAGGCATGGGTTGATGTGTGCCTAAAGATGGGTTGAGTGTGCCCTACAGGGGAGTTTGATGTGTGCCAATAGGGGGAGAATGAAAAGACTAGTGAAAGGGAGTAAGTTAGGCTTTCATTATCTAAGAGGGAGTTTGCCCTCTTAGGGGGAGAATGAAGAGCTTAACTTATGCTTTCATTACCTAGTGGCATGAAGAATAAGGCTATGGGATTAGCCTAACTTACATGTGGTATTGTAAGTGTTATTGTGGTATTGTCAAACATCAAAAAGGGGGAGGTTGTTGGTGCAACATCCCTCAGGTCAAGGTTGACCTGGTTGACCAAGCTGAGTCTTGGTTTGAGTTTAGATGTTTGACAATAAGATGTTAATTGAAGAAGAGTCAAGTAGGTCAAGGTTGACCGAATACTTGACAGGGAAGTCCTAACTGGGATGTTAGGCAAATGGAAAACCCTGGTGAGTGAAGCCAGGTGAAAGACCTAGTGAGTGAAGCTAGGCAGATGGAAAACCCTGGTGAGTGAAGCCAGGTGAAAGACCTAGTGAGTGAAGCTAGGCAGATGGAAAACCCTGGTGAGTGAAGCTAGGTGAAAGTCCTGGTAAGTGAAGCCATGCAAGGGAAAATCCAGATGGATCAAGGATGATCGGACATCTGGTGTTGGGAAGTCCAAGTAGGTCAAAGGATTGACTGGATACTTGGCACGAGGAAATATAGAAAAGTCCAAGTAGGTCAAGGGAGTGACCAGATACTTGGCATGACGAGAAAAGTTCAAGTGGGTCAAAGAATTGACCGGACACTTGGTGGGAAGTCTTGGCAGGTCAAGGGAGTGACCAGATGCTAGGCATGATGTACCAACAGGTCAAGGATGACCGGATGTTGGTTTGGGAGTCTTGGAACTTGGTTTTGGGCAAAAACCAAGTGCTGGATCGATCAGGGGATCGATCCAGGAGCTGGATCGATCAGTGGATCGATCCAGGCTTTTCCCAGCGAACAGAAAGCCTCTGGATCGATCCAGATGTCCCAATCGATCAGTGGATCGATTGGGACGTGGCTGCTTCGCGCGATAAGCGCTGGATCGATCCAGGCATTTTTCCTAGAGCACAGAGGCGCTCTGGATCGATCCGTGGATCGATCCAAAGCCTCCCCGATCGATTGGGAACATTTGAATCGATCGGGTTCCGACCGTTGGCGTCGATTTAAGCTGCAGGCGTGCGATGGCTGCGGTATCCTTTCGCAGATTCACTTCAGATCTCTCGCCAACTCCTCCACAGCGCTCTCAAAGATCAGATCGCCAGTTCTTGAAGGATCTTGGAAGCTTTCCAAGTCAAGAGGCGGATCAAAGGCAAGAAGAGAAGCTAGGGTTAGGGTTTTCAGTACTCATTGTAAGCTTTGCGCTTGTATTTTGTTTCCCTTTCCTTTCTTCTTGTACTGAGAGTCTTGTAGGGCTTCTCCGCCCTCGGTAGTTACCGAAAAGGAGTGTTTTCATAGTGGAGGGTGCGTGCGTGGTGTGGATCCTTGGACTAGTCACCTCTTGTGAGGTGGATACCAAGTAAACCAACCTTGTTAGCGTTGTGTGATTTGTTTCTGTATTTTCCGCTGCACATCTTAGAAGAAACGAGCAACGCCGAGCAACGAGCACGCGACGAGCTATTCACCCCCCCCTCTAGCTACTTTTGGTCCTAACAAACTCTGTAACAACTTCCTAGCAATAGTTCTGAGCCATTAGTGTGTAAAAGACTTCTCCGCCTTCAGTAAAGGAGATCTTTTCTAGTTCGCTTTTCATCACCCTGGATTAACAACCTCCTTGGTTGTAACCAGGTTAACTGTTGAGTCTCTTTTCATTTCTGTTGATTTAATTGTTATTATTTTACTATTGCATTTTTTAGTTGAAAGATCCGAGGAGGGTTATTTTTATTTTTCAGGCAATTCACCCCCCTCTTGGCGGCCTACGCTGCACCTACATTGATGACTTTACATGTTTTGATCATGTATATTTAATTTCTCATAAATCTGAAACAATATATTGCTTCAAATGTTATTTGAATTAAGTTGAGAATTAATTAGAACATAAGGTTAAAACCTTACGTATTGATCGTGGACTGACTGTAGAGGTGAATATTTGTCTCTCAGTTCAAGACAATATGTAATAATAAAAGGATTATTAGATGACTCACTATCCCTGGAAATAGTAAAATGCGGTTGCTAAAAGAAAAAATTAAACTCTTCTAGATATAATTAGGTCTATGAAGGTTTAAGCTAATTTGTCAATTTCTTATTGGGGAGATGCGTTATTAGTTTCAACCTATATACTTAACCGAGTGCCTTCTAAATCTACTCCATTACTTCATATAAAAGTTGGACAGACAGAAAATCAAATTTGAGTAATCTAAGTCATGGTCAGTTGCTTATGTTTATGATATGACTCGCAAATATTAAAAATTATGACCCAGAGGTAAGAAATATATTTTTGTAAGGTATTCTAGTATTTCTAAGAAATATATCATGAGTTAGGATCAAGGTGCATAGTTCTTGTACCTAGATGAGCCTAATTCAAGAAATGAAGGATCATAGGGAAAGCTTGTGTACAAGTCATGTACATCTAGCCCTAAGATTATGGTCCTAAATTCAAATAGTTTTAAAAGCATTTTAAAATTGATTTGAAAAACCTTGATGAAGCTTTCCTAGTGATAGCATTCATCATTGAACATTGTGATACAAAGTTGAGTTAAACTTGAACGATTTCAAAGTTTTTGAACTTTGTATCAAGATTGAAAAATGGAAGTTATTTTCATAGAAAACTATTTTTCCATGATAGTATATGTTATGAGGAATGTATCCTCAAAATTTCATAATTTTTTGAATTTTCTGGAATTTTCTAGGAGTTTCTGAATTTCGGGAAGGAAATTTCAGAAATCTGCCTATCAGAGTCTGGATCGGTCTGGGGACCGATCCAGGTAAGTCCTGATCGGTCCTGGACCGATCAGAGGCTGGATCGGTCTGGGGACCGATCCAGGTGAAGGCCTGGTCGGTCTGGGGACCGATCCATGGGGTTTCTGATCGGTCTGGGGACCGATCAGAGCGTGCCGAATTTCTGATTTTTCAGCTGTTGTCTGAAATTTCAGTTATGGAAATGGTATTTTTGGATTTCTAAATGTTTGGAACTCACAAAGACATTGTTGGTGCAATGGTCAAAGGGGGAGTTGACCTGTAGGGGGAGTTTTACCTAATTGTCAAGGGGGAGTTGACTTTTAGGGGGAGTTTTTACTCCTTAAGACTTTTGAGGATTAGTGATATGGGATTATCACTAAGTTGACTGTTGAGTTTAGTATCAAGGGGGAAATTAAGAGTTTCAATGAAAGGTATGGGACTTTCATTAGGAAGAAACTTTTGACCTTGATACCCTCCTTTTTCTTTTTGATGTGTGACCAAAGGGGAGAGTGTTCATTGGAGAGTTATTGGAGAACCCAAGTTAGGTTATCGGGTTAACCTAAGCTAGGGGAAGAATGTCAAGGAATGTTCGAGGAAGAACATTGAAATTCTTTTTGATGTGTGTCAAAAAGGGGGAGAATTATTGGAGAACCCAAGTTAGGTTATCGGGTTAACCTAAGGGGAGAATGTCCAGAGAATGTTCAAGGAAAGAACATTGGACATTGGAAGATGGTTGGAAAACCTAAGTTAGGTTATCGGGTTAACCTAACTTGATTATGGGTTTTGTCAAACATCAAAAAGGGGGAGATTGTTGGTGCAACCTTAGGTCAAGATTGACCTGGTTGACCTGACTCGAGTTGACCTGACTCGAGTTGTATTTTGATGTTTGACTTAGGAAGATTGTTGGTGCAACCTTAGGTCAAGGTTGACCTAGTTGAGTTGTATTTTGATGTTTGACACTCGTGAAAGAGTTGTATTCTTGATATGAGACAAGAATAGATGTTTGGGAGATTATTGGTGCAACCGTAGGTCAAGGTTGACCTGGTTGACCTGATTCGGGAAAAAGTCCAAGTATGGAGACTTGGCACGGGAAAAGTCCAAGTATGGAGACTTGGCACTGGAAAAGTCCAAGCAGGGAGCTTGGCACGCGAAAAGTCCAAGTATGGAGACTTGGCACGGGAAAAGTCCAAGTATGGAGACTTGGCATTGGAAAAGTCCAAGTATGGAGACTTGGCACGGAAAAGTCCTAACTGGGATGTTAGGCAGTGTGGAAAGTCCTGGGGAGTGAAGCCAGGCAGTGGGAAAGTCCTAACTGGGATGTTAGGCAGTTGGAAAGTCCTGGTGAGTGAAGCCAGGCAGTGGGAAAGTCCTAACTGGAATGTTAGGCAGTTGGAAAGTCCTGGTGAGTGAAGCCAGGCAGTAAGAAAGTCCTAACTGGGATGTTAGGCAGTGTGAAAACCCTAGTGAGTGAAGCTAGGTGAAAGTCCTGGTGAGTGAAGCCGGGCAAGGGAAAATCCAGATGGATCAAGGGTGATCGGACATCTGGTGATGGGAAGTCCAAGTAGGTCATAGGAGTGACCGGATACTTGGTACGGAGAGAAAAGTCTAAGTGGGTCAAAGGGATTGACCGGACACTTAGCGGGGAGTCCTAGCAGGTCAAGGGAGTGACCGGATGCTAGGCGCAATGTACCAACAGGTCAAGATTGACCGGATGTTGGTTTGGACTTGGTTTGGGCGAAAACCATGAGTTGGATCGATCTGGTGATCGATCCAGTGATACCGCGAATATTCTGATCGGTCTGGTGACCGATCAGTAACACATCAGTAGCATACTGTGTGTTAACTGATCGGTCTGGTGACCGATCAGGAGTCGATCAGAAGCCGAACAGGAGCGAGGCGCAAGAGGGGCTGATCGGTCTGGGGACCGATCAGCACAAAGCCTGATCGGTCCCCGGACCGATCAGGAGGTTCCCTGATCGGTCCATGGACCGATCAGGGACGGAACAGAAGCGAAGGAGGAGGGAATGGATCGGTCTGTGGACCGATCCACATGGAGCCTGATCGGTCCACAGACCGATCCAGGCACTAGCCGTTGCGACGCAACGGCTAGATTTCTTCTGTGTTTCTTCGTTTTCTTCGCAGGTTATAAAAGGAGGGCTGCTGCTGCGAGCCTCCTTCTTCTTCTTCTTCCTTCTTCCTGTTCTTGGTGCTGCTAAGCTTGCTGTTGAGCTTTGTTGAGCTGCTTTGAAGCTTCGCGTGAGCTTCCGGCTGGGTCACTCTTCCAGTCGAAGAGAAGGCAAGAAAGTTTACATTTGTATTGTACTTTATTTCTTGTTTTCCTTGTACTCTTTTCTTGCTGTTGCAAGAAGTTTCTGTGGCGAGGTTTCTCCACCCAGAAGGAGAGTTTTTATTAGCCGGTTTTCCGGGGACTCATCCACCGACGGATTGATTGGGTTCGTCCACCTTACGGACACGCCGAGGAGTAGGAGCATCATCTCCGAACCTCGTTATATGGTTTGTCTTTCTTCTCCTGTTTTCTTTCTAGTTTATTTTTCCGCTGCGCTAACGAATTGTAGGAAGAAACGAGCGATTTGGGGCGGCTATTCACACCCCCCCTCTCTAGCCGAGTACGTAGGATCCTAACAAGTGATATCAGAGCAAAGGTTTGCTCTTCATCGGATTAACACCCGGGGAGCACGAGCTAGAGGATGGACCTACTCGGAGAAGATGTCACCATTCCACCCTTCTACGAATGCGGTGACTTCGCGTATTGGAAGGTAAGGATGAAGTACTTTCTTATGACTAACATAATGAATTGGTTTTGTGTACAAGAAGGTTTTATTCCTCCGGTGGATAAGGAAGGAAAACCACTTAAGAAGAAGGAGTGGACAAGAGAACAAATTCACAAATCCGAAATCAACGAAGAGGTAACGAGAATAATTGAATTTTCATTGCCTTCTAACATCTTGTGTAAGATAGGTTACAACAATGCCAAGGAATTATGGGATAACTTGGCCAAGTTCCATGAGGGAAGCTCAAATTCAAGCCATGAAGAGGAGCTAAGTGAGCCAAGTAGCTCACATCATGGAGGAGAGGAATTAGAAGTTGAGGGTTACTCAACATCTAAGGACGAAGAGGAGGAGAGTTCTTCTTCAAGTTTGGAGCAAGAAGAAGAAGCTTCTACCTCCGAAAGGGATGAAGAAGAGAGCTCGCATCCACCCTCAACCCTAGGTAACTCAAGCAATTTAAGTTCAATTAAATTACACATTATGTGCTTTGAGTGTAGGGAACATGGACATTACAAGAGTAAGTGTCCGAAGAGGGTAAGAAAGACTCCACCGGCGCCAAAGGTCAAGGAAGCCGGAGTCCCGAAACGCAAGGACAAGGAGCACATCGTGTGTTTCCAATGCAAGCAAAGGGGACACTATAGGAGCCATTGTCCGAGGGGGAGGCAACCTCACAAGGGCAAGAGATCGGCCACATCGATAGGGGGAGCTAAGGCAAACCCTAAGGTAACCTCTAAGGTTCATTTTTGCAATTCTAATAAAATGCATGCTAGGAATTTTATTGCACTTGTCGATAATAACAAGCATGATAACCTTAGGAATCAATACATGTGCTTAGGAGCTAAGCATGTGAGTCTAGATAAGGATAATTCTAGAAATGCTAACCCTAGAATTAACTCATCTAAGACTAAGGAAAACCTAGGTAGAAACCCCAAGACAACTAGACATATGCCTAGGAACACCTCAAGAAAGAATGATAAATTAAAACTTGAGGTTTTAGAGAAAGAATATCAAGTCTTAAGGTCAAGACTTGACACTCTAGAAAAGGCCCTAAAGAATTTAGAGAAGTCAACTCTAGGGTCTAAGGGTCAAAAACCCAAGTCCAAGGACAAGAAAGGTTTGGGTCACAAACCTAAGTCCCAAGTGGTCAAGCCCACTTATCATAATGTTCCATTCGATTATGGAACAAAACCTAGGGCTAGGAAGACCACCACCAAGGTCACAAGGGGAGTCACCCCTAGAGTTGATCTTGATGAGTCCCAAATGACCAAGGCTTTAAAGCCTAAGAGGGTCATTAGGAGGGTTGCTAGGGAAGTCATCCCTAGTGAATATTTAGTGAACCCAATGAGCTCAAATAAGTATTGGGTTCCTAGGAGCGTGATTTCATCACGCTAGATGAGTTAGGGTGTGCCAACCTTACTTGAATAGGTAGTTAACCTAATCATGGCAAAAGGTGGCACTTTAGGAATTTTCAAGGTGTGAACAAGCCTTGAAAATGAACTTAACAATTATTCCTAAGGTGATGTGCCAACTACATTTGAGGAGTTCTCTTAAGTCAATCTAATTGGCACATAGTGATCTAAACATCTTTGATATATGATTTTAGATCTATTACACTTAGGAATATAGAACCTATGGCAAAATGATCAAAATTATCAAAAATGGCAACTAAGGCTAGAATTAGGTATTTCCTATACCTTTACATGTTACTTGCTATATTTTGTTTGCCATATGTCATGTCATGACATCATACTTAATTTATCATCATTTGATATGTCATGATAAAGCTTAGGTTCTTTATATGTCATGCTTTAGTTAAGTTTCATACTTTATGCCATGATATCATGACATTGGCACATGTTTTCATTTATGATATTATGTCATGCCATGTCATCATCTCTTGCAGTAATAATCAATGAAATTGATTTAAGGATAGAAACACAATTTGATATTGAGATCAAATTGGTGTTTAGAAAATGCATGAGAACTTAGCCTAAGATGACCTAAACCCATATCTCACATCAAAATTGACTTGGATGTGTTTGATACACTTTAGATGTGTGTGAGATATTAGGATCATGAGTTAGGATCAAGGTGCATAGTTCTTGTACCTAGATGAGCCTAATTCAAGAAATGAAGGATCATAGGGAAAGCTTGTGTACAAGTCATGTACATCTAGCCCTAAGATTATGGTCCTAAATTCAAATGGTTTTAAAAGCATTTTAAAATTGATTTGAAAAACCTTGATGAAGCTTTCCTAGTGATAGCATTCATCATTGAACATTGTGATACAAAGTTGAGTTAAACTTGAACTATTTCAAAGTTTTTGAACTTTGTATCAAGATTGAAAAATGGAAGTTATTTTCATAGAAAACTATTTTTCCATGATAGTATATGTTATGAGGAATGTATCCTCAAAATTTCACAATTTTTCGAATTTTCTGGAATTTTCTAGGAGTTTCTGAATTTCGGGAAGGAAATTTCAGAAATCAGAGTCTGGATCGGTCTGGGGACCGATCCAGTGAAGCATGGATCGGTCTGCAGACCGATCCAGTAAGAACCAGAGAGCTTGGTGCGATCTGGTGAAGGCCTGATCGGTCTGGGGACCGATCCATGGGGTTTCTGATCGGTCTGGGGACCGATCAGAGCGTGCCAGTTTCTGATTTTCAGCTGTTGTCTGAAATTTCAGTTATGGAAATGGTGTTTTTGGATTTCTAAAGGTTTGGAACTCACAAAGACATTGTTGGTGCAATGGTCAAAGGGGGAGTTGACCTGTAGGGGGAGTTTTACCTAATTGTCAAGGGGGAGTTGACTTTTAGGGGGAGTTTTTACTCCTTAAGACTTTTGAGGATTAGTGATATGGGATTATCACTAAGTTGACTGTTGAGTTTAGTATCAAGGGGGAAATTAAGAGTTTCAATGAAAGGTATGGGACTTTCATTAGGAAGAAACTTTTGACCTTGATACCCTCCTTTTTCTTTTTGATGTGTGACCAAAGGGGAGAGTGTTCATTGGAGAGTTATTGGAGAACCCAAGTTAAGTTATCGGGTTAACCTAAGCTAGGGGAAGAATGTCAAGGAATGTTCGAGGAAGAACATTGGAATTCTTTTTGATGTGTGTCAAAAAGGGGGAGAATTATTGGAGAACCCAAGTTAGGTTATCGGGTTAACCTAAGGGGAGAATGTCCAGAGAATGTTCAAGGAAAGAACATTGGACATTGGAAGATGGTTGGAAAACCTAAGTTAGGTTATCGGGTTAACCTAACTTGATTATGGGTTTTGTCAAACATCAAAAAGGGGGAGATTGTTGGTGCAACCTTAGGTCAAGATTGACCTGGTTGACCTGACTCGAGTTGACCTGACTCGAGTTGTATTTTGATGTTTGACTTAGGAAGATTGTTGGTGCAACCTTAGGTCAAGGTTGACCTAGTTGAGTTGTATTTTGATGTTTGACACTCGTGAAAGAGTTGTATTCTTGATATGAGACAAGAATAGATGTTTGGGAGATTATTGGTGCAACCGTAGGTCAAGGTTGACCTGGTTGACCTGATTCGGGAAAAAGTCCAAGTATGGAGACTTGGCACGGGAAAAGTCCAAGTATGGAGACTTGGCACTGGAAAAGTCCAAGCAGGGAGCTTGGCACGCGAAAAGTCCAAGTATGGAGACTTGGCACGGGAAAAGTCCAAGTATGGAGACTTGGCATTGGAAAAGTCCAAGTATGGAGACTTGGCACGGAAAAGTCCTAACTGGGATGTTAGGCAGTGTGGAAAGTCCTGGTGAGTGAAGCCAGGCAGTGGGAAAGTCCTAACTGGGATGTTAGGCAGTTGGAAAGTCCTGGTGAGTGAAGCCAGGCAGTGGGAAAGTCCTAACTGGAATGTTAGGCAGTGTGAAAACCCTAGTGAGTGAAGCTAGGTGAAAGTTCTGGTGAGTGAAGCCGGGCAAGGGAAAATCCAGATGGATCAAAGGTGATCGGACATCTGGTGATGGGAAGTCCAAGTAGGTCATAGGAGTGACCGGATACTTGGTACGGAGAGAAAAGTCTAAGTGGGTCAAAGGGATTGACCGGACACTTAGCGGGGAGTCCTAGCAGGTCAAGGGAGTGACCGGATGCTAGGCGCAATGTACCAACAGGTCAAGATTGACCGGATGCTGGTTTGGACTTGGTTTGGGCGAAAACCATGAGCTGGATTGATCTGGTGATCGATCCAGTGATACCGAGAATATTCTGATCGGTCTGGTGACCGATCAGTAACACATCAGTAGCATACTGTGTGTTAACTGATCGATCTGGTGACCGATCAGGAGTCGATCAGAAGCCGAACAGGAGCGAGGCGCAAGAGGGGCTGATTGGTCTGGGGACCGATCAGCACAAAGCCTAACGAATTGTAGGAAGAAACGAGCGATTTGGGGCGGCTATTCACACCCCCCCTCTCTAGCCGAGTACGTAGGATCCTAACAGCTAGGACTTGAATACTGAGTTGATTGAATAATTTCCAAGCTCCAGGGGCTTTTATATAGCTCCTGGAAAACTTATCTTGAGCCTTGAGGGCGCCTCCAACTAGATTGAGGGCGCCTCCAGCCGAGGTGAGCGGATAAAACTTTATCCGCGTGTTAATGGTCGAGTTGACCTAGTTGAGGGTGCCTTCAACTATATTGAAGGTGCCTTCGATGTTGAGGGTGCCTTCATCAGTGCTGAGGGTGCCTTCATTGTTTATGGCGCCTTCAACATTGTTGAGGGTGCCTCCAATGGTTTCTTTAGCTTTTCTTCATCTTCACGAAGGTTTCCGAAGTTCTGATCGCTTGGGTGATTGCGGCCAACCGAAATAGAGCTCACCCGAACCCAGTTTTCGGTCTTCTCCTCGAGCAGGCTTCCATCCCGACTTCTCATCTCTCGAACGTCGCGCACATTTTTCTCATTCACCGGAATACTCTTCCGCAGCTCTTTCGTCCTTCGGACGCACCGAGCCAGTCAGCTCCCTTCCCATGCCGTCTTTCTCGCTAGCTGCATCTTCTGTTCAACTTCCTACGCACTTAAGCTCCTACACACTTAGACACAAGGATCAAATAACAAACAGGACATAACCTAACTTGGTTGATCACATCAAAAGAAACACGGCGTCCAACAATCTCCCCCTTTTTGATGTGCATCAACCCAAGTTCAAGTTAGGGAAAAAAATAGACAAGTAATTTAAAGAAATTACTAAACTAACATTTTAAGCAAAAAAGGTTGCAATAACAGAATTTGCAACACTAAGTAAAATTTAAAAATTTCAAAAATATTAACTCCCTTAAAACTCTCCCTAAACTTGTACCTATCTCTCCCCCTTTGATCACATCAAAAAAATGGGGTAATAATTTTCAAGTAAAAATATTCTAGGTAAAAGCTATTCAAGTTTTTAACATAAATCATTTTTTTTAAAAAAAATCTTAAGTTTTTGCAAACACAAATATTTTGGAAAATTAGAAAACATTTTAAGCAGGAAAATTTTCTAAGTAATAGGAAAATTCTAACTTAGGCAATTTTTAGAACAAATTTTTTGAGAAATTTCCAAACAATTGTATTTCATTTTCTTAGAAATTAGAATTTCTCAACAAATTTCCAAACAATATTTAATTTCTATTTTCATGCTTTATCAGTAAGTTAATTAAATATTTTATTTCAATATTTTGGCTTCCAAGCAGTGGCGAGACACTAGGTCTTCTTGGTTATTGGAGCAACAACTATTTTCTTAGACAGAGTCTCAAAATAAATTAACTGTGTAATTTTTCTTACTGAAAGAGTTTAACTTAAAAATTAAACTAGAAAAGATTTTGGAACCTAGTATAGGTTCCTTCCTACTAGATTAATAAAAAATTTAGGGGGTACATAACTTTTAGGAACTTTTCTAAGTTGTCCCTGATGTTTTCTAATATACCAATTCAATTTTTCATAAATTCTAAGTTTTAGTTTTGGAAATTTATTTAAGCATGCATTGTTTTTCAATGTTTCATTTTTTTATTTTAGATTATCGTACATCTCAAGAGGACATGCTTTAGCTAAGTTTAATTTTAATTCATTGTTTTCCTTTTCTAATTTAACTAGATCGTTAGTGAGCACTTTAATAAACTGAAAGGATTGCTTGGGAGTTAGAGAACGTACCTTACTTACCTCTCTTTCTGATGCTCTCCCTTCATTGCAGCTTTCTTCTTCTGATGATCCTCCCCCTTCATCTATATTCATCTCCGAGCTGGTTTCTTTAAAGATTTGATGGTTGGCCATCAGTGCTACTCCTTGAGAATGCTTCGACTTCTGATTACGAGGATGATGATTCATCCCATGTAGCCTTCAGACTTTTGCGCTTCAAGGACACCGTCCTTTGAGACTTCTCCATGTCCCTTTTCTTTAGTTTTGGACAGTCATCCTTGATGTGCCCTTCCTCATTGCAGTTGTAGCATCGGACGATCCTTCTATTCCGTTGATACTTTCTCGACTGCGATCTAAATTTATTAGTTTTAATAAACTTATTTAATTTTCTTACCGATAGTGTCGCTTCAGTTTCATCGATCGGCGCTGCGGAGTCGGGATCATCCATCTTGGCTTATAGGGCAACATTGAGATCTGATTTCTCAATTAGTTTCGACTATGCAATTCGAGACTCGTGAAGTTCGAAAGTAAAAAATAAATTTTCTAAAGTACTTACCTCAAAATCCTTAGAGATGTAGTAAGCATCTACTAAGAACGCCCACTCTGGAATTCTTGGGAAGACGTTGAGCGCATACTGAATAGAATCTCGGTTCGTTATCGATTCTCCGAGATTTGTTAGTTGAGTTATCAGCTCCTTAATTTTCGCTTGAAGTTGCACTACCTTTTCACCGTTGTTCATCCGGAGATTTGCCAGCTGAGTCCGAAGGATGCCGCGCCTTGCCAATTTCGCTTCTGATGTGGCTTCGTGGACTCCAGGAATTTTTCCTAGAGGTCTTTGGTGGAGTCGTAATTTCCGATCCGACTTACCTCCTAGGGCGGCAACATGCCGAGCAGATGGAATTCTGCCTTTCCGTTGGCCACGAAATCAGCTTGCTCCTTCTTCGTCCATTGATATTATTCTTTGTCTTTTGGAGCTGTAAAACCATATTTCATAGTTATAAGAATATCGAAATCTGTTTTAAAAAATACCTCTATTCTTCGCTTCCATGTAGCGAAGTCTCCGTCGAATTTCGAGGGATGAATATTTGCACCGGCCATCGTTTTAATCTTTGTGCTTCAGTTGGCAGTCAGCTCTTCTGAGGCGGTCTGACTCTGATACCACTTATTGGTGCAGCGGGGCCGGCAAGAGGGGAGGGATGAATTGCCTGCAAATAAAAAATACACTTCTCAAACTTTCAACTCTAAAATAATAGCAACAATAATAAAAGAATTAACAGAAATAAACAGTAAGAGAAAAGACCCAGACTTTTGACTTGGTTACAACTAAGAAAGTTGTTAATCCAAGGCGGTTGAACAGGCGCACTAAGAAAGTCTCATTCTTTGAAAGCGGAGAAGCCATTTACGCATTAAAAGCTCTTACAAGTTGCTAGGAATTGAATAGTGAGTTGATTGAATAATTTCCTAGCTCCAGGGGCCTTTATATAGCTTCTGGAAAACTTATC
This sequence comes from Zingiber officinale, assembly GCF_018446385.1. Taxonomy (NCBI): domain Eukaryota; kingdom Viridiplantae; phylum Streptophyta; class Magnoliopsida; order Zingiberales; family Zingiberaceae; genus Zingiber; species Zingiber officinale. The sequence continues at coordinate 120,767,342 of NC_055999.1, forward strand.
TCGAGCCTTGAGGGCGGCTCCAGCCGAGGTGAGTGGATAAAATTTTATCCGCGTGAAAACGGTCGAGTTGACCCAATTGAGGGCGCCTTCAACAATATTGAAGGCGCCTTCATCAGTGTTGAGGGCGCCTTCATTGTTTAGGGCGCCTTCAACACGGTTGAGGGCGCCTCTAATGGTTTCTTCAGTTTCTCTTCATCTTCACGAATGTTTCAAAAGTTTCGATCACTTGGGTGATTGCGGCCAACCGAAATAGGGCTCACCCGAATCCAGTTTCCGGCGTTCTTCTCAAGCAGGCTTCTGTCCCGGCTTTTCATCCCTCGAACGTCTTGCACGTTCTTCTCGTCCACTGGAGTACTCTTCCACATCTCTTTCGTCCTTCTGACGCACAGAGCCAGTCGACTCCCTTTCCGTGTCATCCTTCTCACTAGCTGCGTCTTCTGCTCCACTTCTTGCGCTCATACACACTTAGACACATGAATCAAATAACAAACATGACCTAACTTAACTTGGTTGATCACATCAAAACAAACACGGGGTCCAACAATAGACATGATGCTTTTTAAAGAGGTCCTTCCCTATCTCTTATAACGTCTTTCTCTCTCTTTCATCCAACTTTCATTATTTTTTCCATTGTCGATAAATACTACTTGGAACTTTTATTCTCAACCTTGCCAAGAAGAGCCATGATCAAAACACTATTTTTCTTGTAGTTACTATGCATATATATTTGTACTTGTGTATTGACCGAAAATTGGTATTAAATTGTAGTATAAAATTCAGATAACTTAGAAATGATGTGTCTTTTTTAATAAAGAGTTTTTCTCACCTCCATTAGGGATATATTATACTAGTAGGTATAGATTTTGCATGCATCCGTCTAATTATTTTTTATGTTAAAGTTACACTTTATCTTTATTTTTATCTCACCTTGTTCACTCCCCAACATATCTTGTTTTATTGTTGTTTTTTTTTTTTTTTTTTGCTTAGTAGTTGCCAATGAGATTGTCACATTGTCATTGTTGGAACCATGCCATACCCAGGGCAGGAAGGAGAATATTTAGGATAGAAGTATTAGTATACAATTTTATTTAGAGTAAAATATAATTATTAACTAAAGAATATAAGAGACACTCCTTTGATTTGCTTACATAGGGCATAGAAAAAATATTTGTTGTTTTGGCTGTAGCACAATTTCGATAAATACTAATGGTTTGTGATGCTTTAATATAACAGAGTATCAGATTGTTGTTATTTTCATTCTTCAGGTATTATTTATACATCTAGGCACATAGAACTTAATGGAGGCATACAAATTATGTAGCCAATCCTGAATATCTAAGACACATATAGCTTACTGAAGATGATGATGAACTTGTGCAATCTACGTTTTGCCATTTCCAAGCGTATTAGAATTTTTCAAACAACATGAGTTGTTTAGGATGTAGATGATATATGTTCCTTGATAGTTTGTCGGGAAGTTTAACAAAATGTTAGGGTTATGTTTATGAAAATCATGATATTTTGGTTCATTGAAAATATTACGAGTGCTTGATAATGATTTATCGGTACAGTTTAGTATGACTAACACAATCATATTAGGGACCAATTTTAAAATTCAGTCACTAATAATATAGTAGAAAATTAAAATTAAAACAAAATTCTCATGTTTGATCGTTATCTTATAACTTCCCATCATTATCTATTAATTTTGTTCAATTGTTAATTAAAAATTTATTCGGTCATTAATTCAGTTACAAATTGACATTTTTCTAGGAGAGTTAATATTATTGATAACCAACCCCTTAAATTATGTCATCAAAATTTTTAGACAAAGTAAATTCATAAAGAATTTTCACAAAACAATTCAACATCTTTATATGAACATTTTCTTTTTCATATATCTAATTACTTTCTTAATCCATTATATCCATTCACTTTCTAAATTCCCGCTCAACTTCTTTTTTCCAACTGCCATATATATACACTTAATCTTTTGAGACTTACAATTTGTTGTAATTAAGAGTCCAATAAATCAATTAATCTAGCAAACCAAATGCATCCTAATTAAATCACTCTTTTAGTTTAGTTTGTTAAAGAATTAACAAAATTCTTAAATTTAGCAAAATAAAATTACATTAATATTTTTTTTTCTTTTTACACCAAAAATAATTTTAAAACGGGTAGGTGTTAACAATGTTGGAGCGGGAGGCCGACCTTTGGAAGTGTTTGACGAGGGGGTCGAATTCTTCTGGTGAGGGTGGTTTGTTAGCCCTTAACTTTGGGCAGCGCGAGGTTGTCCAAGACAAGTCTTGCATGAGGCAGATTTGACATTCCAGCGGACGTGGCATGGGTGCAAGTTATGCCAAGCAGTGAGCCGGTAGTGCGCGGGACACTACCCAAGCCCAGGTTTACAAGAGGCAGACTTGGCAAACTAACATGCATGACATGAGCACAAGTCATGCCAAGCAGCCAGTGGCGGATCTAGAAATTCAAGCATGGAGAGACGATTTTTACATGAAACAATGAGTGATCCTCTATCTCTACCGGTGAAACCCCATAATGCTAGGAGTTCCACTGTCGGTAAGGGGGGGCGACTACCGATACCCCATAAATCAACGGACGTGGCATGAGCACAAACTAATAAATTTTAAAGTTATTTTTAGTAGAAAAGAAAAATAAAGATATTAATAAAATTTCATTTTGAACTTTATCAAAATTACTTAGTAAATGATCCAAATTCATGAGAAAATAGTAAGATGAACTCAATTGATAGCTTTCAAACTTATTAACACCTACCCACAACCGTATTAATTGATTTGTCATTGTATTAATTGATCTGTCTTTTCCTACCTAAAGAGTACATGATCTTTGATATGTAATGTATGGTGTCTCTCATTTTCTGATCTTTGATATTTAATGTATGGTGTCTCTCATTTTCTCAAAAAAAAAAAAAAATAAATAAATCAAGGATGAGCCAAGATAATATTTAAATAAATTTTTATCAATTTATGAATAATATGATATTAATATATTATAAATAATTTGACAAAATATTTGTTAGGACCATGCGAGTTGGAGAGGAAAAATAACTTCGATCGTTTCTCGCTCTTTTATCGAGCTCATTGTTTGAATGCGTAGTGAAAATCTTGATTCAAGCTCGACTTTAGATGCACAACATTTGAATTTTACTTGGTATCCAATTCAAGGGTCGACTCCTCGCTCATAGCTTCTAAAAAACCTTTTACCAGTTTGAGCAAAAACATACAACAAGAAACACAAAGAAGATTATAAAATAAATCAAAAATGACTTTACAAAGAAGAACCTTGCTTTGCTTGTCCTTTTGTTGCTTTGGGTTACTTTTTTATGGTAAGAAATGCAGCAGTACATTGTCTCCAGATCTTCAAGAGCTAGCAGCAAGAATCCTCCTCGAAATCTCCTTTTCGATGATGTTCGAGTTGATTTCTGTCTAGTATTCGATTGACCTTATTAATCGATTGCACGTTAGATCCGACCATTTAAAATTGCAAAACGATTCTTTTTTGCCTGACTAATCGATCGAATCAATCAATTTTGCATCCTTCTGTTTGCTTGAGAAACGGAGCTAATCAATTCTGAACCCTTCTGCTCGCTTAAGAAAACACAGCTAATCAATGACACCCAATCGATTGACACTACCTAATCAATTGTCCAAATCGATTCAAACATCTTCTGTTTGCTCGGCAGATTCCTCCAATCGATTGGAACTGCTCAATCGATTAGAGCAACAAATCAATGAATTATGAGCTTAGGGTTTGCAAATAGCTTGGTGGCCATCACCAATCGATTAATAATTCTAATTTTAGTCTTACGAGGGTTGAAATCACGTCTTGCCTAGTATTCGGTTGACCTTAATCAACCAGAACTTCTTCTGTCCAACATCCAATTATCCGTGATCCATTGAGACTTTCTGTTACCCAATATCCTATCAACTTTGACCTACTGGACTTCCACACTGTTAGCATCCAATCAACTTGACCTGTTAGGGCTTCCTCACTCATGCCAAGTGTTCGATTCTCCTTGATTCATTTGGGGTTTCCTTTTGCCAACTTCCCGTTGGACTTCTGATTACCAAGTGTCTGGTCCTTCTTGATCCGCTTGGACATTTTCTCTTGTCGCCTTCTCGTTGAGCTTCCAATCACCAAATGTCCAGTTCTCCTTGACCCAGTTGGACTTTTCCTCTTGCCAACTTTCCGTTTGACTTCTAATCACCAAGTATTCGGTTCTTCTTGACCCACTAGGACTTTTCCACTTGCCAATTTTCTGTTGGACTTTTGATCACTAAATGTCTGATCCTCCTTAACTCACTTGAACTTTTCTTTTGCCAACTTTTCATTGGACTTCTCAAATAAGTATCTAGTCCTCTCTGACCTACTTGACTTCTCTCTGATATATTATCAAACATCGAAATCCAAGCTCGAGCCAACCCGAGCTTGGTCAACCTTAATCTGAAGTCGATTTCACCCGCAATATTATGTATGGATATATGAGACTAATTAAATATTTTTTTATGAAATTAATTTTAAATCAGTAATTTATAAATATAATAAATATATTTTTAAATATTTAAATATATAAATATAAAAAATAATATGATATAATAGTTTTTATTTAATAGGTTAAATGTCAATATACAACGATAGAAACACATTATAACAATTATATTTTGAAAGGGGAACTCATTAAAAATAAATTTACCCTCCTCCATTGCTAGGGTAGATTTTATTTTTATCACAAAGATTTATAGATATTAATTACCATCCATCATGCAAGATCTTCAATATAGATGATTAATTTGAGGAGGCAGGATCTCCTGACCACTTTTTGTGGTCCAGGGGATGTGGCACTCGTATTTACGGTCAGATCGTGACCGCGATTCGATCACAAATGGTTGCGATCTCTTTATGGGTGCACCATCCCCACCAGGTTATAGTTTTTATTTTGAACGGGCGGACGGAGGCTGCTCGGAGGCCTCCGGTGGTGGATAAGTGGCTAGGTTACTGAGCGCCGAGCAAGAGTGTCATCCGAGCGACCTTCGACCGCCCGCTCCGAACAAAAACTATAACCTGATGGGGATAGTGAACCCAGGAAGGGATCACAATCATTTGCGGCCGGATTGCAGTCACGATCCGACCATAAATACGAATGGTATATCCCTTGAACCACAAAAAAAAATGATTCACAAGATATGTGCTCTAATTTGAGGGTTTCATATTTTTACATTAGTTTCATTCCTTATTTATTGATACCATTCCTGAAAAAAATACGAACTGGTTCTCAATCATCGATATCATCGAGGTTTTCAATCCTTCATCATCTCCTTCCTCTCACCGCTGCCCTTTTCATCTCTGAGGTATGTATCATGACACCAATCTGCCACGAAAAAGATCCCCCTTTAAGATCTCTTTTTTCATGAGTTTTGGTTGCATCATAGATCTATCTTACCGAGCTTTCTTTTGAGCCATGGTGAATTTGGTTCGCTGGTTTTATTTTGTCCTCCGTTCGTGCACTCTGATGGCTATTTTTTTTTCTTTTAGTTTTCCTTCTTCGATTATCGTCTTGATTGTTCGAAAGAAAAATTGTTAAATGAGACTTTGAAAAAACCGTGGCAGCATCTCGTGTCTCATTTGATCTTCTTGCTTCCGTTGCCTTTCTGTCTTTCTGAAATGAAGCTGTCATGGTAACTATTTCTCCTCCCCTAGTAAACCCTAGCAAGCTTCCGATTTGCCTTTTGATTTTGATTTAAAGTCTTCTCACTTTGCAGGGCTTCTAGTGACAAAGACAAGGAGGAGATATTGGAGATCGATACCTTGGTCATTTCAAATCAAGGGCAAACTCATGAGGGCCTTGCAAAGGAACTTCCTCAAGCGCAGAGCATTCTGGACCAGAACAAGCTCCTAATTAAAGAGATCAACCAGAACCACAAGTCCAGAAACTTTATTAGCTCATTCCTATTCCCACACAGGTAACATCTTTTATAATGATACTCATTTCCTTACTAAATCAAGCAGCCCCATTAATACTTATTATCATTCCCATTCCTATTTCCATTATTACTAAACCAAGCAACCCCTAATTAGTAAATCATTTGAGTTAAATAAACTTGGCAAATGATCAGTAAAGAAATCGAACTAAATTTTATAAAAAATGAATGTTTAATAAGTTTATCAACCAAATGACTTAGATTATTGACGCAAAATAATTTTAAAAATTAAATAAACTAAATAGTTTAAATTAATAGAAAAAATAGATAAATCAAATAAATAATTTCATTAATGATATCATTTTATTACTTTAACTAAATATTTTTTTAAAAAAAATATTTAATGTTTTATCAGATTTAAAATCTCAAGTCAAATGGAGATAATCGAAATTAATTCTATATTTTCTTAGTTTGGCAATAGTTTGATTTTATATACATAATATTTGTTTTAAAAAATATTACGGAGATAATTAATTTTAATATTCATTACCTTAAACAAAATAAATATATCATAATCTATTCACTTAATTTGTATAAGCATCAAATATACCTTAAAAAATAGTTCACAAAAGTCTTAAAATAAATGACTTTTTTTTAAATCACGATTTTTTTTCTGTTAGTTGCAAAGAGTCGTTACCCAAATTGATTTACCATCCCATTAAACAAGGAAGATATTCATTGCGGTTTGCTACCATTCCACCCTCATGTGGCAGAGGGTGGAATGGTAGCAAACCATTCCACCATTGGTAAAAGGTGGAACTGTCACCCTAGCGGCCCCTTGGTCCCGGCCCCACAAGATTTCAGAGGGAATAAATCACGGTTAATGCTGGGCAGGATAGGTGACTGGGGGTCGAAGGAATTTTTGGCACAACAGACCAGGATTTTATCTCCGAGTGCAACTGGCGACCTTCGACCTCACGACTTCATTGGCAAACTACAGGCACCTAACCAGCTGATCCAGCCCGTGGGGCAGCAAACCATTCCACCATGATAGATCCTAATGAGGGTGGGATGGTACTTAATCTTTTCCGTCCCTTTAAAATTTAACGGGCAAGATCCACTTCTGCAATATTACAATTAGACCTCCCGATCACGAAACAACCCTAAGCTCTCCTTCTTCCTCCTCCGCTCCTCATTCCACTGATCCAAAACATCTGCGAGCGATTTCACTTTTTGCAGCAACTGATCCAAAACATCTTCTTCCTCCTCTTCCGTTTTGGAGTAATCCACAGCAGTGGTCGCCTCTCACGAGTTCGTCCATCTTCTTCCTTCCTCGCCGTCTGTCCATCGAAGCAGACCTAGGGTTTGGAGCAGGGGACCTTGTCGCGCCAACTTATTAAAACGACGGTCAGCATTTTGTTTCTAACTCTCCTTCCTTTTCTGTAGCTTCAAATTATTTGGATTCCTCAATCTCTTCGTTGTTGCAATTTTGTGTGTCGAGGGAAGTGATGTGTCGAAGGAGATGTTTGTCTGAGATCCGATCTGATCTGAATTAATTATACTTTTTTTTTATTTATATTTTTGGCAGTGTTTGATGTGTGGTATTGCCTGATTTAGGGTCTGGAAGTTGTTCAGGGATTGCTTGACATATACTAGTGAAGATCTGACTTGTAGGCGCGAAGAACAAGAATTTTGAGGTGATTTTGGCCTAGATTTGTTTTTGAGGAAGGCTTTTATCCACTTGTTTCTACGAATCATGGTATTATATGCACATACATTTCTACTCGGGCTGAAATTTGGTTGTGTTTCATCCTTGGTTTTTATAACCGGTGTTTCAAGTCAATAAATATTATAATTGCTGAGATTCTAAATTTGCTACGCGTGTTTGGTTGCTTGTGGTTCTACATCTGCCAAACTTAATTGGTCAGTGTTGGTGTATAGATACATGAGTTGTTAGTTTGTCTTTCGAAGAATTGTTGTTGGTTGCAAGGTAGGTTCTTATCGTTATGTTTCAAATCACGGTATTTTTGTGTATCGTAATCTATTGCCAACTTGCACAATAATGTTAGATTTCTTGGTGCTGCTTCATCTTCTGGTTATTATAATCATTTAGATGATTTTGAAAAGTGTTTATGTTATCATCATTATCAAACCTTGTTTGCCCAACAATTCAACACTTTATACAAGGTTATAAGTATCACTAGAATTTTAGAAAATCTTTACATCCTCCATAAATTAAAAGTGCTTAATAGGTTAAAATTTGATTTTCATTTTATCAGAGAGAAATGCAATATAATGAGACCATACCTCTTTTGTTAGCTCTAATAGTTAGTCATAACATTTGCTGCCAAAATTGTTAAGAGGACTTAGAGTTTTTATAATATATTCAAATCAATTTGAGGCCAAGCCCTAATTTTACTCACTTGTAAATATGTGTAAGGAGATTACCTGGGCCTTCAAGTGGAAAATAATTCTCGTATAATTTTGACAATTTTATAACAAAATTAGGTGCCAAGAAAACTTAGTATGTTTTTTTTTTCATTTTATCTAACCACCTTTTCTCCTGCTAATACTTCATCAAAAAAAAACATTTGTTTATTTGTCATCACCATGCCTCTTAGCTGCTCTTTATGATTAGGGTTTTCAAAAAATGTCATTTATCCATTAATTTTTTAGATGTCCTAATCAGGAACATGTTTTTCTTGTTTAAGATTGAAGAATCTAAGATTAGTTATGTAAAATATTCAAGGGATCATGATGTTTTAAATTTGATTGTATATAGTACATAGGTATAGGAGACTTTTATAGGTAGAGGATTCTCTTTTCATTTGGCCTATATATTAATATAGCTCGTGCTATCACGTCCATGAATGTCTGTCCAATTTCTCTCTTCTGTCGTTTTGTCATTGTATCGCGCATCTGACAAAAGACACAAATATGAATATGAAAACGACGACGTATAGCAGAGATGGAGATCAATTTATTGATACCGTCACTGACAAGAAATTTAATAATATCTATCTATCACTACCCTGTGGCCGGTAAACAAGAATAATATTAACAAAATAAATGATTTTCGATAAATAGTCACACCAACAAATCAACAGAGCGCGATTTAAAGGTAATTCATTGGTTTTTATTTATAAATACCGACGAACGACCATTGTGTTTCAATTTGAGCTTCTTGGTATCTTTTCATTTTGTCTTGTCTGATATCTCTTTTAACAAGCAGCGACGTTGCATTTTGCTTTTCGCTAACGAAGGTTTTATTCATTCCTTACTAATTATTTTGAATAATTTATATCTATATTATTTGATTTTGAACACAATGTATTTAAATATCTTCCTGTTCTACAATTATATTTCTTGTCCTCCAGGTTTTTGTTCATTTGATTTATTTTCATTTTATGACTTCATTGATTTTTTTCACATATCCGATGGTAAATTAACGTAGTGATTTCAACAAGTTCTATTCTCATAAACTTTTGCCGTTAGTCTTTTTGTATAATCTTTAGATTTGCTATTAGTGTTTTTGTACTTTGAACATTGTTACTAAACATTAAATATTTAGCTTTGCTATTTAAACATAGCCTTCACTTAAGTTGATTTTTTACATGGATCTTAACTGAATAAAATATTCTAGGTTAATATAGTCTGCCAATTTATAAGCATTTTTCCTTACTATTTACTTTGAATCAGGACTTTTGAACTTTACTCAATCTCTGAACTTGTTATAACTGAACTTTGTACCTATTGACTGGTGATTTGCAGGGGCGCGGTGGATACAACTTAAATCATTCAACACTGACAACCCCTCTTGTTCTCTTTTAAGGTTCCTACTCCTCTCTATCTTGACTGTATTTTGTGTAACATTAGTTTTCATTAATTAAAATTTTTTAATTACTGAAATTCTAGAATGGTATGCTGTTAAGAATGTCTATAATGTACTCCTTGTTATGTTTGTGTTTTCAAATTTCCTATTTAAGTCCTTTAAATGAATATTATAACTGTTGTGAACTTATTGCATAGATTAACTTTACAAATTTAGATTTTGATTGTTATACGTAACTGTGACTTAGAACCTGAACTTTTGATTTCAATCTTTCGTATGAGGGTTGTCTCACTGTGAGCTGGACTTATTTTCGAAGTGTATTTAATTTTGAACTAGAGTTGGTTTTAAACAACGGAACATAGTTTCGAATTGGACATATTTTTGAAATGGATTTAGTTTCTCAACTTAGTTTAATCTATCAATCTATTGTAACGACCCGACCCCTCGGCCCCTTGGGCGGCCCATTTGACGGCCCCTTGGGCGGCCCAACTGGCGACCCCTTATATCGTCGACCGATGACCCTTAGCCGTGCCGTTACTCACTAGGACTTCCCACCCTGGCCAGTGGATTTTTGTCTCGGCGCTCACTTGGCTACCAGGATTCATAAATTATAGTACTTAGCCCGGAGGTCTAGAGTTCGAATCCTGGGGAAGGCAAAAATCCACTGGCCAGGGGTGGGAAGTCCTAGTAAGTAACGGCACGGCCGAGGGTCGTCGGTCGACGACATCGAGGGGCGGGTCGTTACAATAAAAAGGCGCCTTTTTATTGTAACGACCCGACCCCTCGGCCCCTTGGGCGACCCATTTGGCGGTCCCTTAGGCGGCCAACTGGCGAGCCCTTATGTCGACGACCCTTCGCCGTGCCATTACTCACTAGGTCTTCCCACCCCCGGCCAGTGGATTTTTGCCTTCCCCAGGATTCAAACTCTAGACCTCCAGGCTAAGTACTAGAGTTTATGAATCCTGTTAGCCAAGTGAGTAAATTGTCACGCCCCAGAGGAGTCCCTGCCAGAGGAAATTCCGGCAGCATCTCCCCTGTACGGGTGACAATCTGAACCATGTCTACAGACACAATATACCTCAGCCACATGCGGCTGGAATATACACACAACCACGCAGTTTATATGCAGCCTACTCGGCTGATACAATAAAAAACATAACCACACAGTTATATGTAAATATAACAGCCCACTCGGTTGTACCAAAACCAAACATAGCGGAAATACAATGGACAACACATACAAACTAAAAACGAAGACTGCTAGCCGGCTAGGCTTACACCACACAACAAAACAACACTCCAGAAACAAAACCAGAACACAAAGCTAAATACACAAATTTCATATACCAAAATAAAAATAAACAAAAGCGGAGACAGGTCTTCTGATGTGACGTGGGGACCGGCAGGCAGGATACTCCAAGCGACTCCATAAATATCCTGGTACCTGAAAAAGATAGTGTCCACAGGGGTGAGTTCAACAACTCAGCAGATACCTAGTTGACATGTATAGTAAACTATAACAAATAGTAATAACTATGGAGTATAGTCTCCTGGACAAAAGCTGGAAATGCATCATAGAAAAGGCTGAAGGGAGCTGTACTCACCAGGGCCTCCTATCAGGATAGTCAGGTCGTCAGACTATCATAAATCCTGTATGCATGTCAAATATATGCATCCATCCAAATGCATCATATAAGTGCAGCAAACACAATCAGTAAATGCATAAATGCATATGATGCCAATGACATGTCCTGGTCACCTACTCTCCAGTCAGCCGTCTCACACACGATGGTGAGACCGAGTGGGTAGGGCTGTGACAACCGTGCACTCTGCCGTCACTGCTCCTGATGAGTGACCGAGTGAACGGGATGCTGTCGGAGTACACCTATCCTCCTACCCCAAATCATAAGTGGGGGAGCACAATGCTCTCATCTCGGTACAAGATGATGGGGAGGGATCCCGGCGTGCTACCACGTTGCAGTCACACTACCCATGAGTGTCCCAGCGGAGCACCACCGAGCAAAACTGACGTGCTACTACGCTGCGTCACACTATCCATGAGCGGACCAGCGGAGCACCGACAGAGATAAAACTGGCGATGCACTCAACAATAATGGAGCAGACTATCGCGCAGCATGCAATCATGTGAATGGTGCATGACACTAAGCATGGCAAAATCCTGAACAGCATAGCAATATCCATATATATATATAAAATGTGTACCATAGGACAATGAATCAAATCAAAGGTACACAGATCAGATAAGGTAGAAAAATCTAGATCGTGAACATAATAAACACATGGTTGTGTCACTACCCCTATAAGCATGTATAATCAGGTAGGTACTAACATGAAGTGCATAATAAGTAAACAAAACAAGCATGTAGCAGGTCAGATAAGGTAGAAAATGTGTACCATAGGACAATGAATCAAATCAAAGGTACACAGATCAAATAAGGTAGAAAAATCTAGATCGTGAACATAATAAACACATGGTTGTGTCACTACCCCTATAAGCATGTATAATCAGGTAGGTACTAACATGAAGTGCATAATAAGTAAACAAAACAAGCATGTAACAGGTCTTGGGTAGTGACCAACCGAAGCAAAGACGAACATAATCATTACTAAAGGTTATAACCTACTAAACATATCAACATGACATTATCAAAGATAAGTTAAGGTACCCGCCTTCAATCGAAAGGTCCAATACGGTCCAATCCGACGTCGAGATGCTCGTCTCGCGTCAAAGTCCTGTGTCACAAATATATACATTTTTATTTAGCTAATATCCAATGAAATAGCTAAATAAAAATCTCTAACACTAAAAATAGGGCAAACCCTAATTAACACACAAACAACTAATCAAATAATCCAAATTCACTATGATCTACAACCAAGACCAATTACCTACTCCTTATCTCAATTCACAACCAAGTGACTGCTGGTGGAAGGTTGTTTGTTGCTGGAATTAGAACAAGCAACTTCACAGTCGTGTTTGTTGATCCACAACACACAACAGCCTGCTAAAATCCTTCCTTCAGTTCACGGCCCCCTGATGATACTGGAACAAGGTGAGTCAGACCAAGAACACCACAGCAACGATCAAGTACCTGACTCACCAATTAGGGTAGCACCCTTACCTCTGTGCTCTTAGCCCCAAATCGACGCCGGCGATCTAGGGCTGAGGTCCGTCGATGGCGCGGCAGCAACTCATGAAGAGGGAGAGGCTCGGCAGTAAAGAACTAGGGCAAAGGAGCTTGGTCGGCTGCCGACGCTCGGAAGAGGAGAAGAAGGGCCAGCGCTAGGTCTCTAGTGGCCGGCGGTGGCAGATCATTGCCGATGCTCGTGTGGTATCGTCGGAAGAGACTAGGGCACAGGTAAGATAGAGGAGAGGTGGCAACTGCTCAGGGTGGCAAAGCCCTTATCGACGTCGGAAACAGAAACTAGGGCACGACTTGGACACACGGTGCCGGAAAGATCAGTGAAGGGGCAACTGTCGAACGGAACTCGACAATCGGAAGAGAAGGTTGCTCGAGTGGCTGGCAACCGGAGAGTGTAGTGGAGACACGATGAAGAGGACTCGGGCTCCCTGCTCAGGCCGACAGCACCATTTCCTATGACGGCTGCTGTTCCGTTTGACGACCGTGGACTGCGGCTAGGGCATTGCAAGAAGAAGAGGCGAGAAGATGAAGAAGGGGTTCGGGCGAGGGGAGAAATAGGGGAAGATGGAACCGTCGCGTCGGTTGGGGAAGATGAGGAAGCAAAGGGAATCGGCGTGAAGTAGGGCACGGGCTCGTGGGGAAAGGGGAGAAGGAAACGGCACAGTAACGGAAGAAAAAGAAAAAGAAAAAAAGAAATAGGAAAAGAAAAATAAAATTTTTCCTCTCTAAAACAGGATAGCCTAAACAAGCTTTCCCGGGGCCCAATTTTATCCATGTAAACTCGTCCATACGATCTCCGAAAAATTCCAGAAAAATTTCCAAAAATTCTGGAAAATTCCCTTATCATTATTCGTTATTTTTTCTCGGTATTTTACATCTATACTCTGAACTGTTCTTAATACATTGATCTTAATCTCTTAAGCCAGTTGAACTTATACTCTGAATTTAATGTATTTTCTCTTTTGAAGTGACTTCAGTCTCTCGAGTTAGTCTCTAAACTTAATAATGTTTTGGAAATCTTCAGATTTAGTATGTAAACTTTACATAGGGTCTGAACAGATCTTGCTATATAAACTGATTTTAGTTTCTGTTGTATTCAATATATGAATCTGATTTACATATGTACTTGACTTATCTGCGAACTAAACATAGTTTTGAACTGGTTTTAGAGTTAAATTGTACTTAGTTTCATTCTTAACATATTCTCTCAATTTATTCATGTCTTAGTCTCTTAATTGAACTAAATCTCAGTCTATTGAACTAATTGATATATGGTCTTAAATGCTTAACGTAGCTTTTGAAATCTCTTTAGGAGGCTTAATTTCTTGGTTACGTGAATTGGAATGTCGAATGGAACTCTGAACTTGGTTATAATGTAGAACAAATAACATAATTTCTGAACGTGGTCTTAAAACAAAGGACTCAATATTTGAACTTAGTGTCTCAACTTAGTTTAGGAGTATTAATTTCTTAACTTAGAGCTTGTTCTATGAACTTGGAACATATATCCAGGAATTGAATTTGGTTAAGGATCTGAATCTAGAACATATAATTCAGCCTCATAACTCTATTTTAGAGTTTATGATTATAATTCAGAGATTTGGGGGTTTCAGGGGCAAACTTAGAATCTAATTTCTGAACTTAAATTTTGTGTAATATTTATGACATAATCTATGGACCTACAACTCTGAACATAAAACTTGAAATATGTGAAGTTTTTTTATTGTGTGAATTAACTTAGAATCTATTTTAGAGTTTATGATTATAATTCAGAGATTTGGGGGTTTCAGGGGCAAACTTAGAATCTAATTTCTGAACTTAAATTTTGTGTAATATTTATGACATAATCTATGGACCTACAACTCTGAACATAAAACTTGAAATATGTGAAGTTTTTTTTATTGTGTGAATTAACTTTATGGGACGTTTAAATCCACAACTTAAACTCCAATCCTAAACTCAGCTTAATTTTAAGATTTAGGAATTAAACTTGGAATTTTGAACATAAAATATTGATTTTAGTGTGAATCAACTTTTATTATATATCTATAGACTTCAAACTCTGAACATTATAAATAAAATTTAATATGTAAACTAAGTACTTAATATTTTAATTTTGTACTTAATCAACTTAAGGATATGAAGGTTCAACCATAACTTGGAAAGAAGGTTCTAATTTTTGAACTTAACCTCTCATAATTGTTTGGGAGGCTAAATCTCTAAATTCTAAATGTAGAATATATAACTTAGTTTTGAACTCAGTCTAAGAACTTGGTTAAGAAACTAGTTTTGGAGACAAAGTCTAAGTAAAGAGACTAAATTAAATTCTGATGAATATGTTGAAAAATTTAATTTTGTTCAAGTCAATAAAATCCATTCAAAAACTAAGTTTACTCAGTTCAGAGAAAAAGATAGCAGTGTTATAGAAAGCAAGACACCCTGTAATACTAGCTTATGTGAGAAGGAAAAAAAATCAACTCATTAAAAATAAATATAAATGATTATTATGAATAACAAAAAAGAGAGAAAAAAGATTCAACTTAAGGCAAAAATATAATTATTCATTCAAAATACAACTTTAAATCGAGTTTTAGATTGGTCTCTAGATGTTTAAGAAATAGTTAATAAAAAATCTGCCACTGCTCTTATCCTTTCACTTAAGGGTAGGGATGAAGTTTCGTAGATATTTGGGAAATAATCGATAGAAAATTGTCATTGCTCTCTTATCCTTTCACTTAAGGGCAGAGATGAAGTTTCATCAGAGTAATAATCTTTAAATATTTGAGAACGCGGCTTGGCTGGGCAGGGGTAGCAGCCCACCACGCAGCCTGGTTGGGCAAGGGCAGCAGCCCACCGTGCGGCCCGGCCGCACGGGGCAGCGACCCATTGTGTGGCCCGGCCGCGCAAGCACAGAGTTGGAACGTGCAGGGGCCGCGCCCCATTGGGCTACGCAGATACAATAGCTGGCCCAGCTGCCAGACTCGGTTGTCAAATCTCCCTGACTGGACTAGGATGCACATGGCAGATCCGGCAGCCCGCTAGATCTGCATAGCCCCATAGGGCTGTGCAGGCCAAACATCCGGCGGCTGGGCGGCTGGATCTGCCCAGCTGGACTAAGTTGCGAAGGGCAGATCGTCGGATCTTCTCTTGATGTGTGCAAATCTGCAAGTGTGCGGAAGTGTCGTCAAGTAATAAAAAGATATCCAACCACAAAGACTGGTAGTTGAGTACTAGTTTACTAAGACTAATCACAATTTTGGATGTCAAGAACTAGAAAATTCAATGGAAAGGTGAAGAAAAAAGCGAGAGAAGAGATTTGATCAAATAGACAGAGAGATCACACTAAGAAAGTCCAGTCGGTGAAGGCAATTCTAGGATTTTGGTTTCACTTAGCAAATGCTTGATTTATTTTTGGATGTCCTATCCTCAATGGTGGTTTTTGGATGTCATATCATGTGGACTTTTGGAACTACACCGGTGTATTAATTCCAATTCATTCTCTACTTTTAGAGTTGCTAAGCTTGAGAATCACTTTCCTTAGGAGATCTTGTCACTAGATCCCACAACCCCCTAATAACCCTCTTCTATTATGTGACGATGAATTGGAATATTAAAATCTATGATAGTCTATTATTCCTTGTGGCATACCGATTTACTTTCGTAGCCGACTCTTTACATCTCGGGTCTCTACGGAGGATTGGGTTCTCCTTTCGGTTCATCCCCTAATCCTCGTGGGATATCAATCTCATGTTTTTGACATTGATATCCAGTTCACACAGTAGATCCGGATCACAAATCAACATATCACTGAATAAGATCAAACATTCATTCATAAATCAAATCGGAAACATTCACATAACAAAGGATTAATCCCTAGTCCTAGAATTAAGAATTTACTCCCATACAAATGGAGTTACAACCACAAGTCATGTTTAAACGATGACAAATTCAGATACAGTTCATAAATCAGAAACTCAGAAATTAGAAATTTGATATAGAGAGGAAAAGTTTAGACCTGATGTGAGATTTTTTCTCCGGATGCTTCTGATTCCTCTTTCATGCCCAGATGACATATCTTCTTCAGATCAGCTTCACAAATCGCCTTGGATCCTTTCAAAAGAGTCAAAATCAGCCTTTTATTGGGCTTGACACAGGTCGTGCCGGTGGGCACGGGCACCTGCGTCTCGTTCGTCGACTGCTAGGGTCTCGGGCCACGAACCGTGCCGGCGGGCATGGGCGCCCGTGACCTCTTCGGTCGAGTGGAGCATGGTTAACTGAAAGAAACACGACCAATGCCGATTGGCACGGGCCCGTCGATTGAGGTCACCGAATGGGGCATGACCTGTGCCGGCTTGCATGGGCATCCGTGGCAAGGTTATAGGGGCTTCCAAACTTGATCTTCAATCACCGTTTTCGCGCCATTTCACACCCTAACAAAGGAAAGCACATGAGCATTTCTCCGAAATAGAAATGTATTAAAGTAAGCTTAAAGATATAATATCACAAAATATATGCATGGAAAGTAGGTCAAAAGGTTCGTCAAAACGTATCAAAAACTTATATAAAATACGTACATCAAATTCTCCCAGGCCAATCCTTTCTTGTCCTCAAGTAAACATCAATATCTAAAATACATGTGAATAACTCTTTTCCTAAACTTCAATAAACTCACCTAATCCTATCAAATAGTAACATTTTCAAGCGAAGACTCTCAATCAGTTTCACCAAGTTTACAAGATAGTTTGGTGCACGGTGCATGCTTTGCTCCTAAGGTTTGAAATTCCTTCTTAGTCAAGTTGTCATTCTATCGTGTTCTCAAGTTTTCCAGTGTTAGATACTTGCCATACGCGAGGTTCATCCTCTCTTCTCAACACAAAGTCTCAAAGGCATGCTCAGTATTGATAGAAATGGATTAATGTTTTCCCAATAACCTAACTCGGTCTCAAAGCGACATTTTATTCTTTCCACCCACGATATTGTCACTCTTTTCTTTTTCTTTTAATCTCAATTTTTCTTCCATTTTCTTTTCTTTCTTTTCATATGGGATTTTCATTTTTTTTCAAATGGGCTACACAAATCGAGTATAATCTAGTAACTAAAATATTGAGAAAAGGGTCACCTATGGTCACTAAGGTATTAGCCCAATAGAATGAACTATTGTACTAAATCGATCTTTCGAAAATAAACTATAAGTGAAGTGTAATGGTCAAACTATCAAGTAGGCTTATGGTTAAACCAAATTTAACTTAACAATGTTATTGTAAAATTCTACTATAAGATAGGAATATATGAATCACCAAAATTTGAGAGAGCATTCACATGGCATCATCAAACACTAATCATGTAAATTATGCTTCAAAGGACAATATCATGCATATTATACTTCATTTCGAATTCAAAAGATCAACGAGCTTAAACAACTATGATGTAAAACTAAAAACAAAATCCTACTAAATAAAGAGAAATGTCTAAAGCAAGCGTCACCAAACCATATTGACAAAAGAAAGGCTCACCATAAATCTCAAAGTGGAGGTCGAGGAGGAAAAGGAGCCCCTTGGCTACTATTGGAGTTTTGGTAGTTGGTGCCAAAGGTATATATGCTTAGTCTGAGCGACTCGTCTCCTCCCTTTCACGGTGACTTTGTTCCCATTGTCATTGCTCCCTTTGCTCACTCATGAATTGCCTCACTTCGTCTCAAAATTTTCTTTAATCTTGCCACTCCACTGCCTCCTCTTGTATCCTCCTTTACTCAGCTTGAAAGTACAACTTCGCTTCATTATAATGCATCTCTATTCTCTGGAAGTGCTCTGTGAAGCCATCAAATCCACTAGCCCAAGTTCCTCTTTGTTGCTCTAAATATTGCCTTATAGTAACCTATTCTGCATGAATAATATTAAGACTAGAGCGAAAGTCAGAAAAATCATATGCAATGAGATTCTGTGGGTTGCTCAACATGAGAAAAGGAGGGTCCAATCAATTCAATATGTGGCTTGTCCCTAAATTCCGTCGGCTCCTCTAAACTGCGGGGGCATGTGGTAGCTCATAAGAGGGCAAACTGGGCTAGTAGGTAGGATTCGTTTTAACCTCCAATTATCAGGGTTGGTTATGATAGTTTATTCAATATTGGGTAGTCTCAATTGTGCTCGATCTTTAAGCACAAAACCAAATAAGTCCCCATTATGGATAAGCATCCTAGCAGCTAGATGCACCCAATGTCAAGACTCGAATGACCCTTTACCATTTCCAAACCATCCAAGTCATATCCAAGGTTATTAGCTATATGAGTAATATACCCACCAATCATTATTGTCCCCGAAAAGGCTTTCCCAACTTTGACCATGTGCCTAACAAAGTGTGAGCCATAATCAATATTCCCTCCATGTAGCATACACCATAGGCACAATAGTTCGCTAAGTCTAACTAGCCCTTCACTATCCCGTTGACCATCACTCTATGAATGTTGTACTGAAGGACAAGATTTTGAAGATTAATCGCTTTAGCTTTTGAGGGGTCATATTCAATCTTCCTAGTCAATTCCTCCCAAAAGGTCATGGCACAAAAAATCCTAGGTGCTCTCCTCTCCCCTCCATTTGGAAATTCGAAATTGCTATTAAATTATTTCAACATCCATCCATAATCATCATTAAACAATCTGAATGTGATCCTCCCTTCGTCACAATTCTTCCTGGTTAGGATTTCAACGTCCAACGTACTCAAAAACTCAAGGGTAGTCCTAGTGTAAGTGGGACAATGAATACTCATCAACTCGTCCCAACCTACTTTATTGATCAATCACGATATGCCATCCTTAATCCCTAGGACATCTATAGCTTGCTCCTCTATGTACCTAGTGGACGCAATCCTACGTTTAACAAGAATATCAAAATGTGCTTTTTCAACTTCATCATGAAAAATGACTTATGAATCTTCACGTCTATAATCACCCCGGCATTAGCTAAGAATGATCTCCCAAGAATAATGGGTATGCGAGGGTCCTCTTCCATTTTTAATACTCTAAAATTAGTTGGCACGACGATACCACCAATTTGCACAAGCACATCCTCTGAAATTCCCAAAGGGTATCGACAAGAATGATCGACCAACTGTAGGGTCATGGTTATAAGCTTGAGGCTCCCCAGACCTAACCCTTTGCACATAGTAGTAAATGACATCAAACTCATACTCGCTCCTAAGTCATAGAAAATCTTGTTTATCTTTTTGTCTGTGATGAAGTATGAAATGGAAAAGCTTCCTGAGTCCTTTAATTTCTAAGGATGCTCAGTTTGGATTATAGCACTGCATTCTTCAGTAAGTTCAATTCATGACTCTCCTTTCTCCTCTTTCATAAACTTTACAAATTGTGGCATTTGGTTGGTGCATAGCTTTTAGTAATGACACCTCCATACAAATCTTTTTCATTATTTTCAAACTCTTCATCACGATTCACTTTTGCCAATTGTGGAAATGGGATAGGTGGTTGGTAATGTAGGTGCAGCGGAGGCCGACAAGAGAGGGGTGAATTGCCTGAAAAATAAAACTATACCCTCGTGCTTTCAACTCAAAATAATAAGCAACAGTAAAATAAACAAAGAAACAGACTCAGGGATTTACTTAGTTACAACTAAGATGGTTGTTAATCCAAGGCAGAAGAAAAGCTCTGAAAAGATCTCCTTCTCTGAAGGCGGAGAAGCGTTTTACACAATGGAATGCTCAGACAAGTTGCTAGGAATGACTACTGAGTTGAAAGAACAATTAATTAATAATTCTTAACTCCAGGGGCCTTTATATAGTCTCTGGAAATTCTATCTCGTAGGTCTAAGGCGTCTTCAACTGAGGTCCAAAGCGCCTCAGGTCGAGTGAACGGATAAACCTCTATCTGGTCAACAACAGGCATTTTGATCGAGATGAAGGCGCCTTCAAGGTGAAGGCGCCTTCAAGCCATGACGAAGGCGTCTTGAGTTGCCTTTCCAGCTCGTTTTCTTCTTTGCTTCAACTTCTGAAGTTCCGTCCTTTTGGGTGATTCCGGCCAACCGAAATAGGGCTCACCCGAACTCAGTTTCCGGCCTTTTCCTCGAGCAGTCTTCCGACCCGGCTTAACGTCCCTCGAACGCCGCTCACGTTCTTCTCGCCCACCGGTGTCCTCGAGCAGCTCTCTCGTCCTTCGGATGCACCGAGCCCGTCGGCTCCCTTCCTGTATTGTCCTTCTCGCTAGCTGCGTCTTCCGCTCGACTTCCTGCGCTCCTAAACTCCTCCACACTCAGACATAGGGGTCAAACACAAAGCAGGACCTAACCAACTTGGTTGATCACATCAAAACAACTACGGGGTCTAACAATCTCCCCCTTTTTGATGTGCATCAACTCAAGTTCAAATTAGGGTAAAAATAGACAAATAGTAATATAAAGAAAATTACTAAACTAACTTTTTTAAGCATAAATTTGCAATTAAAATAAATTGTAACTATTTAATTAAGAGTTTAAACAGAATTTTTCAAAAATAGTTTTAAAACTGAGAGTATTAAAAAAAATTATCTCCCCCTAAATTTGTACCTTTCTCTTCCCCTTTGATTACAACAAAAACGGGGTAATAATAAGAGAATATGATATTTATTTAAAAAATATTTAGCAAATTCTTAAGTTGAAGAATTTCTGAGCAAAATGAATTTTTAGAATTTTCCAAGAAAATGTTTGAAAAACTTTCAAAGCATTATTTAATTTTAGTTTTAATGCTTTTTCAGAAAGTTAATTAAACATTTTATTTCAATATTTCAGCTTCCAGATCATGGCGAGGCACTAGGCCTTCTTGGTTATTGGAGCAACAATCACTTCCTTAGACAAAGCCTCATAAAGAAATTTTAACGTTTAATTTTTCTTCTGAAAGCCTTAATTAAAAAAAAAAATTTAATTTAGCACAGATTTTGGAATCTAATAGAGGTTCCTTCCTACTGGATTAATCAGAAACTTAGGGGTACATAATTCTTGGGAGTTTTTCTGAGTTGACCCTGATGCTTTCTTATATACCAATTCAATTTTCCATAAATCTTAAATTTTGATTTTTGAAAAATATTTGTTTTAAAACATGCATCAGTTTTCAAATATTCAATTTCTAATTTTAAATTATCATTTTCGGATTTTAGTTTATCTAAAATTCTATTTAAGTTAGCATTCTCTTTTTCTAATTTGAATAAATCTTTAGAAAGAGATTTAATAAATTGAAAGGACTGAGTCGGGGTTAGATTACGTACCTTACTTACCACGTACCTTACTTACCTCGCATGTTGATACTCCCCTTTCATCGTCGCTTTCGTCTTCTGATGATCCTCTCCCTTCATCTATGCTCATTTCTGAGCTTGACTCATCTTTGGGAAGATGGTTAGCCATCATTGCTAATCCGGAGAAGGCTTCGACGTCTGATTCGGAAGAAGATGAATCTGACCAAGTGGCCTTCAGGTTCTTATGCTTGGAGGATTCTGGTTTCTTGTACTTTATCTTTTCCTTCTCTTTCTCCTTTTTTCTTTAATTTTGGGCCGTCATCTTTAAAGTGCCCTTCTTTGTTGCAGTTGTAGCAACGAACCGTTCTTCTCTTTCGCTCATGCCTCTTTGTCTGCGATCTAAATTTATTAGAATTAAAGAACTTATTGAAATGCTTTACTAGTAGTGCCGCTTCCGATTGGTCGATCGAGGCTTCGGAGTCAGAATCGTTTGTTTTTGCCTTTAAGGCAATGTTCTGACTTGTTTTCTCCACTTCATTGGGCTCTGCAATCCGAGATTCGTAAAATTCAAAAGTTGAAAATAGATTTTCTAAAGTACTTACCTCGAAGTCCTTAGAGATGTAGTATGCATCTATTAAGGACGCCCATTCTGGAGTTCTAGGGAAGGCGTTGAGCGCGTACCGGATCGAGTCCCGGTTCGTTACTTCTTCTCCAAGGTTGCTTAGTTGAGTTATTAGTTCCTTAATTCTTGCTTGGAGTTGCGCTACCTTCTCGCCTTGGTTCATCCGGATGTTCGTAAGTTGAGTCCGGAAGATATCACGTCTTGCAAGCTTCGCTTCGGATGTACCTTCATGAAGCTCCAGGAATTTTTCCCAGAGCTCTTTCGCGGAGTCGTAGCTTCCGATCCGGCTTACCTCTTGTGGTGACAGCACGCTAAGCAGGTGGAACTCTGCCTTTCCGTTCGCGACAAAATCGGCTTGCTCCTTGCTCCATTGATGCTCTTCTTTGTCTTTCGGAACTTCAAAACCATATTTCATAGTTAGTAAAATATCGAAGTCGGTTTTAAAAAATACCTCCATCCGACGTTTCCACATTGTGAAGTCTCCGTCGAACTTCGGGGGATGAATGCTTGTCCCGGTCATCGTCTCGATCTTCGTGCTTCAGTTGCCGGTTAATCCTTCTGAGGCGGTCGGACTCTGATACCAATTGTAGGTGCAGCGGAGGTCGGCAAGATGGGGGTGAATTGCTTGAAAAATTAAAACTATACCCTTCTCGTGCTTTCAACTTAAAATAATAAGCAACAGTAAAATAAACAAAGAAACAGACTCAGCGATTTACTTGGTTACAACCAAAACGGTTGTTAATCCAAGGCAGAAGAAAAACGCTCTGGAAAGATCTCCTTCTCTGAAGGCGGAGAAGCCTTTTACACAATGGAAAGCTCACACAAGTTGTTAGGAATGACTACTGAGTCGAAAGAACAATTGATTAATAATTCCTAGTTCTAAGGGCCTTTATATAGTTTCTGGAAATTCTATCTCGTAGGTCTAAGGCGCCTCCAACTGAGGTCCAAGGTGCCTCAGGTCGAGTGAATGGATAAAACTCTATCCGGTCGACAACGGACGTTTTGACTGGGATGAAGGCGCCTTCATCAAGCCTTGAAGGCGCCTTCAAGCCATGATGAAGGCGCCTTGAGCTGCCTTTCCAGCTCGTTTTCTTCTTTGCTTCAACTTCCGAAGTTCCGTCCTTTTGGGTGATTCCGGCCAACTGAAATAGGGCTCACCCGAATTCAGTTTCCGGTCTTCTCCTCGAGCAGTCTTCCGACCCGGCTTAACGTCCCTCGAACGCCGCACACGTTCTTCTCGCCCACCGGTGTATTCTTCCGCAGCTCTCTTGTCCTTCGGACGCACCGAGCCCGTCGGCTCCCTTCCTGTGCCGTCCTTCTCGCTAGTTGCGTCTTCCGCTCGACTTCTTGCGCTCCTAAGCTCCTGCACACTCAGACACAGGGATCAAACACAAAGCAGGACCTAACCAACTTGATTGATCACATCAAAACAACCACGGGGTCTAACAGGTATGTCTGAACAGGAGGCTTTAATAAAGGATCTTTTGGCTCCTCAGGTTTGCTTAACTCCTCTACCACCATAGGTGTTTATGATGAACATTTTCGTTAACAGACTCTTTGGTGCATCTTTCTTATTTCCCACTAAGTCTTGCAACGCCTTCCTACTTTTTAAATTCACAGCATTGCAATGTTCAACCGGGTATATTTCTGGTTGACGAGAAATTTCCTAAAGGTCATTGAAATGGAATTTGCCACTTGAGCACTTGATTTTCCAGCATTTTCGTGTGATTGGTAAGTGTATCAAGTGAAGTTTTCAATTCCTTGATCATAACTTCGTGATTGGCATGTTACTGGTGAAACTACTCATTGGCCTCAGATTGTGTTACAATGAATTGTTCTATCATCTTTTCCAAGATTGATTTTTGAGGTTGATGTTTAGAATTTTGCATGTAGCCTTCTTGATTCGAAAATTACCCTTGATTCATACGATAAGAAAATTTTGGTGGTTCGTCCATCCTCGATGGTAGGTATTAGAGTAAGGGTTGTTTGACCTTGAATTGAAATTGTTAATTGCATCCAATGTTCCACTTGATGGCTTTGCATGAATGCCAAGGCTGCCCGTGTCCGGAATTTCCAGACTTCACAAGAGGTGACGATGACATTAGTAGGGTTGATACTC
This sequence comes from Zingiber officinale, assembly GCF_018446385.1. Classification (NCBI taxonomy): domain Eukaryota; kingdom Viridiplantae; phylum Streptophyta; class Magnoliopsida; order Zingiberales; family Zingiberaceae; genus Zingiber; species Zingiber officinale. Next base: position 120,792,250 of record NC_055999.1, read on the forward strand.
AATGTGTCTAGGCACTTGCTCATCACATCCAATTTCGCTGCCATAAAGTCCACTTGATTCATGAATTCATCCCTGAGGCTTGCACTAGGGTACTCCTCTCATTTGCCCATTGATGATGGTTAAATGCAATGCTCTCAATAATCTCAGTTTCTTTAAATGTTTTGTTCATTATGGCTCCTCTATCTGTTGAGTCTAGGGATACTTTAGCAGCGTATGAAATCTTATTATAGAATGTATGTATAATTAGCCATATCTCTCAAGCCCATGATTTTAGGGCACTGCTGCAGTAAGCTTTTGTATTTGTCCCCAGACTCAAATAATGACTCTCTATTCTTTTGCATGAAATTCGTAATAATGTGTCCTATGTGAGTCGTCTTGCTCAGTTCACATTGATCCCATGTTGCTATGCACTCTTGGAGAAGTGATGATAGCCACAACTTGACTTTGTCCCGCAATGAGAATGGAAATAGCATAAGCTAGATAACATCCGTAGAAGCCCCATTTTGCGTTAAAGTAATATAAATTTCTAGAAAATTTTTGTAAGTGTAGATTTGGGTGTTTCATTGGTACCTCGCTGAATTGACTTTGTTGAACCATGCGAATTAGAACCGGTTTGAACTTAAAATTGTTTGCTTTAACTGTAGTTCAGGCAAGGATAGATCTGAATCCTTGTACACTTGGTGATGCATCATTACCAAGTGGTCTATTGTTGTTCACCATAGGGAGGTTCGGGAGATTCTGATTTTGATTAGGATCCATTGCTCGTTCTCTTAATCTTATGAAATGTTCTATCAATCTCTGGATCAAATGATAATAAATTCCCTAACCTTGCGGTTCTTCACATACACTCTCGATGACACTCAAAATTTACGTCTACTTTGGTAACATGGGATTTTATTGTTGGATAATCTGCCGGAGATATTGAGGAATTTTAATTAAATTGAAATTACACAATCAATTTCAACTTATCCGTCAAGCAATGTTGTAGAAAGGGCTAGGCGCCAGTCTCGACTGGCGCCTAGGTGGCGCTTAGGTGTTCTAGTACTTAATTTTTATATATATATATTTTTAATTTCAGCATTAATAAAATTAATATTATTTATAATTATAAATTATTTTGGAGCAATATTTAGTGTTTCAATATTAATATTTATGTTTTTTTTAAACTATTTTTAGGTTGGAAGACAAAAAGTAGTTCAAATCCACTTGAAAAGTTCATTATTTTGAACTCATTCTACTATAATTTAATATCTATTGAATTTAATTTTTATCAAATTAAGCTAGTTTTCAATTAAAATTTAAATATAATGAATATAATTGAACAACCTTTCAATTAAAAACGAAAGAATATTATTCTAAATTTATAAAATCACTACTAAATATTTTAGTAGTTTGTTTAGTAATAGTTGTAGCAACTGTTTAGTAGCCATGAATATTTATAAAAAAATTAATTGGTCCAAAATTAAAAAAATTATAAATCACCTATTCAGTCTAGGTTGCGTCTAGACCGAACAAGTCGCCAGTGACGCCTACTTTGGCCAATTAGAGGGTTTTCAGTTCAGCTAGGTGCCACATAGCGCTTAGGCGCTGCTTTGGTCGAAATCTACAACCATGTTGTTGAGATGGCCTAAGTAGGTATTCTCAGGTGTCAAGTAAGGTAGGAAGAGCTGTTTAGGATGACTAAGTTGACTTGAAAAATTGGGATGCCTTGGATGTCCGACTCTCAAGTCCGACTACCAAGTCGCCGACTGCCGAGTTCGACTCCAAGTCATCGACTGCCAAGTTCGACTGTCGAGTCCGAGTACTGAGTTTGAGTGCCGAATCCGAGTGCGGACTCCCGATTACAGAGTCCGACTCCGATTGTCGACTCCGAGTGCCGACTCACGACTCACGACTCATGATTGCTCGAGTCTGACGGGAAGGTGAGTGCTCCTGAGTGGAAGATCCATGGTTTGCTTTCAAATAGTTTTCTTAAAATAGATTGATCCCATCTCCGGTTGTGCTTAGAGTTTGTTGTGGATCGTTTGTTTACCAGGATATAATGGTAAACCAAGATTAAGTGGATGATTAGTATTTAATTAATTACATAGTATTCTAAATAAAACGAATAAAATACGTCCCATTTCAAGTCTATCTTGATGCTTGAGAGCCATCAAATTAAAAGAGCAATTAAGGGAGAAAAATGTTGTAAAAAGATTGTTTAAAAGGACGAACATAAAAACTTATGAATTTGTGTTTTCTTGTATTTCCATCATGGTTATTTTCTATTGAGTATAGAGGCATTTTGTTATGAGTTATTTGCTAAATTTAAGAATTTTGTTAACTCTTTAACAAACTAAAGCAAAAGAGTGATTTAATTAGGATGCGTTTGGTTTGCTAGATTAATTAATTTATTAGACTGGTAATTACAACAGATTGTAAGCCTCAAAAGATTAAGTGTATATGTATGGCAGTTGGAAAAAGAAGTTGAGCGGGAATTTAGAAAGTGAATGGATATAATGGATTAAGAAAGTAATTAGATATATGAAAAAGAAAATGTTCATATAAAGATATTAATTTAGTTTGTGAAAATTCTTTATGAATTTATTTTGGCTCAAAATTTTGATGACATAATTTAAGGGGTTGGTTATCAATAATATTAACTCTCCTAGAAACGTGGGAATTTGTAACTGAATTAATGACCGAATCAATTTGTAATTAACAATTGAACGAAATTAATAGATAATGATGGGAAGTTATAAGATAACGATCAAACATGGGAATTTTGTTTTAATTTTAATTTTAATTTTCTACTATATTATTAGCGACTGAGTTTTAAAATTGGTCCCTAATATGATTGTGTTAGTCACCTTAAACTATACTGATAAATCATTATCAAGCAATCATAATGCTTTCAATGAATCAAAATATCATGATTTTCATAAACATAACCCCAACATTTTGTTAAACTTCCCGACAAACTGTTAAGGAACATATATCATCTACATCCTAAACAACACATGATCTTTGAAAAATTCTAATAGGCTTGGAAATGGCAAAACCTAGATTGCATAGGTTCATCATCATCTTCAGTAAGCTGTATGTGTCTTAACTATTCAGGATTGGCTACATAATTTGCATGCCTCCATTAAACTCTATGTGCCTAGAATGTATAAATAATACCTAAAGAATGAAAATAACAACAATCTGATACTCTGTTATATTAAAGCATCACAAACCATTGGTATTTATCAAAATTGTGCTACAGCCAAAACAACAAATATTTTTTCTATGCACTATGTAAGCAAATTAAAAGAAGTGTCTCTTAGATTCTTTAGTTAATAATTATATTTTACTCTAAATAAAATTGTATACTAATACTTCTATCCTAAATATTCTCCTTCCTGCCCTGGGTATGGCATGGTTCCAACAATGACAATGTGACAATCTCATTGGCAACTACTAAGCAAAAAAACAACAATAAAACAAGATATGCTGGGGAGTGAACAAGGTGAGATAGAAATAAAGATAAAGTGTAACTTTAACATAAAAAATAATTAGACGGATGCATGCAAAATCTATACCTACTAGTATAATATATCCCTAATGGAGGTGAGAAAAACTCTTTATTAAAAAAGACACATCATTTCTAAGTTAATCTGAATTTTATACTACAATTTAATACCAATTTTCGGTCAATACACAAGTACAAATATGCACAATAACTACAAGAAAAATAGTGTTTTGATCATGACTCTTCTTGGCAAGGTTGAGAATAAAAGTTCCAAGTAGTATTTATCGACAATGGGAAAAATAATGGGAGTTGGATGCAAGAGAGAGAAAGACGTTATAAGAGATAGGGAAGGGCCTCTTTAAAAAACACCATGCCTATTTGTTGGCCTTCCAGCCATGAAGGAACCCACTACTTTCAGGCCATATAAACTTTGACGATCACTAATAATAACAAAAAGAAGCACAGGTATCATCCTGAGCCTGTGGCACGTTTCAACTTATTACTTACCAATGAAAACATAAACATTAGAAATACTAGAATACCATACAAAAATGCATTTCTAATCTGTGGGTCCTAATTTTTCATATTTGTGAGTCCTATCATAAATATAAGCAGCTGACTCTCAAGGACTCAGATTACTCAAATTTGATTTTCTGCTCGTCTAACATTCATATGAAGTAAATGAAGTAGATTAAGAAGGCAGTCGGTTAAGTATATAGGTTGCAGCTAATGACGCATCTCTCCAATAGAAAATTGACAAATTAGCTTGAACCATCGTAGATCGAATTATATCTAGAAGAGTTCGATTTCTTCTTTTAGCAACCCCATTTTACTATGGAGTTTCAGGGATAGTGAGTCGTCTAATAATCCTTTTATAATTACATATTGTCTTGAACTGAGAGACAAATATTCACCTATACGGTCAGTCCACGTGGTCAGTACGTAAGGTTTTAACCTTATGTTCTAATTGATTCTTAATTTCATTCAAATAACGTTTGAAGCAATATATTTCTTCAAATTTATAAGAAATTAAATACACATGATCAAAACATGTAGAGTCTTCAATAAATGTAATGAAATAAGGGCTTCCATGTATAGCCTTCACATTCATTGGATTACAAATATCCGAATGAATTACTTGCAACTGTGATTCAGCCCTTATAACTTTACCAATGGTTTCCTACTTTAGTATGAGTGTCGAGCTGACTCTGTTTAGCTAATCTATTTATTCGATCTTATCTAGTATGTCAAAGTTCATCATTTACATCAGCATCGCTAGTAAGAGCAATATTTGAAAAACAACCATCAATATCTAATTTTACATCAAAAACCATGAAACCATTCGATACATAACCATATTCTATTAACACAGATTTAATTCTTAGTTCCACAACTGTAAAAGTTTATACAATAACCAAAATCAAGAAGATTATTAATGGAAATCAAATTCTGTCGAATCTGACATCATGTAGAAACAAAGTATGTCCACCACATAGGCTGAGTTTGCAAGTGCCAACTCCTTTGACTTCAATCCTTGCATTGCTTCCCACATAAATCTATTTGTTGCCAGCTGGTACCCGAAGGTATTTCACGTATGTAACTCGATCACGAGCTACATGATTTGTTGATCCTGAATCTATAATCTACAAATAATAAGAATCAACAAACAACACTAAACTAGCAACATAATGCTCATGGAAAGAAAATAAACATTGATTTACGCTTTTCGGCTTAGTACATTCCCGAGTAAAGTGACCATTCTTGCCACAGTTATAGCAAGTCAGCTTACTTTGAGGTTTCTTTCCATACTTCTTTCCTTTTTTTTTGATCGGGCCTTGCCCATTAGCAACGCTAGCTTCCTTTCCTTTTCCCATTCCCTTTCCTTTCATAAATCATCTTATCTTATTTTTGGATCTAGAACCTTCAGCTATAAAAGCTTGACCAGATATCCTTGCGAATTCTATTCTCTCCGCCTCCAGTTCAACATGGCATGAAATATAAGATACTTTCACTGTGAGTCAGATTTTGTTTCATCGTTTCCCAAGAATCAGGAACGGAACGGATTATCTCCTGAACTTGTTATTTATTAGTCAACTCATGACCGACAGTCTTTAAATCCCGAATCATATTTGCCATTTCCCTCAAATGCTGGGCCTTGGTAATATTTGGGCGCTTTTTGTAGCTGTCAAACTTGATTGTAGCTGACGGAAGCTTGCTTTGACTTCACTATACTTCTCTATATGGGCTACCTAGACAGCATGACCCGATGGTATGTCTCATATTTAAATATTAGGTTGTCTACCATTGAACTAATCAATATCCCCTTAGCAGTGGAGTCCTTTTTTTTCCATGCCTTATAACATCAATATTATGCTTATGCTGTGTTGTAGAACCATCAACAAGTTCATTTATAAACTGATTTACGACCTCTATAACTTCTTGTTCCTCAAGACATATTATAACTAGAGGTGTCATATTTTATAGTTATTTCCATATAATTTCTCTCCCTTATTAAATTTAGCTATGATGTTTTTAGTAGTCATGATTTAACATAAATAAACACATTATTTAGTAATTCTTTGTATTTTATATATATATAATTTATGATTGATTCGATGTTAATTTGAGTTGGTTTACAAAATCAAGTGGCAACTATGTTGCCACTTATCATTTGTATGATCCAATCTAACAAACATTGATAAATTCTATTATACACATCTCATCAAATGAACTAATCATTAAGTGAACAAATCATGAAATGAACTCATCATTTAAATGAACTAATCATTCTTTTAAGACTGTTATAACATTCATTTTTTAATTGTTAACACAACATTTCATAAAGTAGTATTGTTCGAGCTACTTCTGCCGTCTGATTCTCGTTGGGAAGTCTATCCACACTTGATTTGCTGTCTTGATTGCTGTATTTTTAGGCGGGCTTCTATTGATCTGATCTGGGTTTTTGTGGGTAGGAAATTCTTTTCGCTCTTCCACCCGACCTTGGTGCTCTACTGCTTTTCCGCCGCTCCTGCGCCGGCCAACTCCGATGCCTCTCATTTCTTTTCCTGCACTCACGTGTCCGCCATGGAAATCTAATTCTATCAAGTTTTTCTCGGTCCGTGCCTCATCTCCAGGTTCTCTCTCTCATTTGACATTTTATAATGTGCATGAATGTTCGTCTTGATTTGGTTTATTGTCCTGATTCGATTTATTGTTGCAGTTGTTACATTGTTAGATTATGGTGCTGGAAACGTTCGAAGCGTGCGCAACGCCATTCACTATCTAGGATTCAGTGTTAAAGATGTAATACTTATACACTTCCATTCTTCACTAATTTATATGATGATTCTATAGAGATTTTATTTATTTATTTTCTATCTAGGCTGTTATGAGGGGTAAGGAGTTGTTATTAGTCATGTAAAGAAACAAACAGATGTATCAAAATGATATTTTTTCTGATCATTTTATTTGGAATTTTCTATTCTATCAGGGCTGTTATGAGGTGGAAGGGGTAGTTATAAGTCATGGAAAAAAAGCTACTGAAGATGCCAAAATGAGTTTGACTATATCCTGTTCAAAGATATTGAATACCCATTGCTAATTAAAAATGTTAATGTAGTATGTTCTATTCCTAGTTGGCTATTAGCAACTTGTTCAATTAAATTTAGTTTGCATTACCAAATGATTTGACGAGTCAAGGAAATAATATGCTTCAAGAAATTATTAAAATTTTATCTTAAATTAAAATAACATTTATTAGATTGTCAATAGAAAGGTTTTAAAATTGAATTTATAACAAATTGCTCGAATAAAGATATGGATAATAAATTTCACAAATAGACGGCTGTAAATAGTTTGATTTGATTTGGCCTGATTAGACAAGGCCATTAGCTCGTATAGGATTATGGTCCATGGACTTGGTCGCAAGAATACTAACTCGAGTATTTGCAAATCTTAGTTCATGTGAGACTAAAATTAAGGAATTTCTAAAAATGGAAGAATGATAGTGTTGATTAGCATTTCTAGAAGCAATGTTGATCAACACTTGTTTGCACGGTGTTAAATGGGTATTGAGGGAAAAATATTATCTATTTGTATCTCTTGGTTGTGAAGAGAGAAGAAAAAAAGATTTGTCCTTTCCTATGTATAAATTTTCCATTTATACTACTCGTTGATACTTGTTCACATCACCTCTCCATTATTTTACGAAGGATCCAAGACCCTTCTCTCAAATCACAATTACTTAGGTTGTGATATTTCCTCTTGAACTCTTTCTTCTCCCCTTTAAAGAGTTCTAAGGTTTCGAAAGTTCGTCAATAATGAGATTTGGAATGCTTCTATTAAGTTGAAGATTGTTGTTTCCTGGGCAACAATTGTCAATAAATAGTGCTGTAAATGGTGGTAGGTGGTGGCTTGGACGATACCGCCTCGACCGCTTAGGCAATTGATTTTTTTATTATTTTTTATACATAATATTATAAATAATCATTATTCTTTATAATATTTACTTTTAATAATATATAAAACAAAAACCAAGGCTTATCCGACTAGGTGGGGTCGGTTTACTTTTAATAAAATATATTAATTAAAAATTAAAATTTTAATCTAAATATTTTATATATTTTTTAAATATATAAATATTAAATTAATAGATAATTTTATTAGATTTTAATTAAGTCTATTTAAATTATTCCAATCATAGTTATGAGTTGATTAAAATTATTAACTTAAAGTTAGTTAATTAAACTCTAACTTACAACTTACCCATGTACCCTGTTTCGGCAGGGCGATGTGTCCGGATGCAAAGGACTCAAACGACTCAAACGAGGTCAGCTTGTGTTAAGCGGTCGTCTTGAAGTTACAAGTCGTAACTTCCAACATAGTTGTAATTTGAAGTCAGGCTTTTTAAAATTTGAGGTCAGGCTTTTAAAATTTGATTCATTCTAACTTGATGACATAAGACCTACATAGTTGTAATTTGAAGTCAACTTCTAACTGTACAAAATTATATATAAAAGACATCTGGCTTTCTAATAGTCAACACAATTTTTGTTTCGTTTGAAATTTATTTAGACCTTGCAAGCAGTTTTTGAACAACCTCTTTCTTTTTAAAATAAGGAAAACAATATTAAAGGGACCTGCTTTTTTGATATTTAACCAAAGAGTGCACCCCCTTTATAATTTGGAAATGAGTACCCCTTTGTTTTTTTCCCATAGAAATATTCTTAAAGAAACTACTATCAATTTAGTAATTTTCTTCTACTTGCATATTTTTTCATAATAAAATTAACTAAATTATCAATGAAATGACCTTTGTTTGATTTACTAAGACATGATTTCATTGGAATTTTCTATTTTATCAGGGCTGTTATGAGGTGGAAGGGATAGTTATAACACATGGAAAAAAATTACTGCAGATGCCAAAATGAGTTTGACCATATCTCGTTCTAAGATTCTGAATACCAATTGCTAATTAAAAATGTTAATGTAGTATTTTCTATTCCTAGTTGGCTATTAGCAACTTGCTCAATTAAACTTATTTTGCATTACCAAATGATTTGACGAATCAAGGAAATAATTTTATCTTAAATCAAAATATTGCTTATTAGAATGTCAATAGAAAGGTTTGGAAATTGATTTTTATAACTAATTGGTCGAATAGAGATATATAGATAAGCAATTTCACAAGTAGTGTTATAAATAGTTTGATTTGATTGATTGGACTAGGCCATTAACTCGTATAGGAGCATGGTACATGGGTGTGGATGCAAGAATACTAACTCGACTATTCGCAAATCCTAGTTCATGTGAGAAATTAAGGAATTTCTAGAAATGGAAGAATGATAGTGCTGATTAGCATTGCTAGAAGCAATGCCAATCAAGACTTTGTTTGCACGTTAAATGGGCACTGTGGGAAAAATGTTGTCTATTAGTTTCCCTTGGTTGTGAAGGGAGAAGAAAAAAGAATTTGCTCTCTCTCTCATTAGTATAAATTTTCCATTCATACTATCCGTTTATACTTGTTCAAATCACCTCTCCATTATTATATAAAGGACCGAAGACCCTTCTCTCAAATCACAATTAATTAGGTTGTGATATTTCATCTTGAGCTCTTTCTTCTCCCATTTAAAGAGTTTTAAGGCTTTGAAAGTTCGTCAATACTTAAATTTGGAATTCTTCTATTGAGTTGAAGATTGTTGTATCCTGGGCAACGATAGTTAATAAACCTGCACACCATATCTGATGGAGGTGCCAATCACCTAGCCTACTCGAGCATGATTCAATCAAGGTCAGGCTTGGGCTGAGTGGTCGTCTTGAAGTTACAAGTCGTGCCTTGCAAGCTTGCACAATCCATAATGATCGGGCTCGGTTGGGCTGACACATCAAAAGAACGAGGTGACTGGTTAAGGCTATGTCTGACCTTGTTGGCCCATTTGACATCTCTAACACTTGGGTGAGACAATGTCATCTTAAAGTGAGATCATCTAACTTTTACCTAAATCTTAAATCTCGCATCCAAAGGAGTAAACTTACATAAAAAAGTGTATGTCAACATCCTAATTGATGATTCGATGGTAGACAATGTTAAGTCAATGTCAATGATCTAAAAGAGGTATGGCTAAGGTATTTTAAATATTGACGAGAGAGTCGGGGATGACCATTCTAAAGGCGTGAGTCAATCCTCCAAAAGGGGTTTCTTGACAATCGGAAAGATGCATCAAGAATTTAAAATGGCGCAATTCATGTCACCATACTGATGCCCCACCTATTTGAGTCGTCGACTTACCTAGAGGAGACTGACGGTACCCGAGCTAGATGGATCGAATTTAAGAGATCTCATCAAACAAAAAGACCATATGCTTTTTTATCTAAACTTCTAGCATTATACCTTTTGCTTTTGAAAATCTACTTGTCCAATTTAGTAAGATATTGCTTTTGTTGAAGTGCTTCCATGAAGATAAGGACAAACTTCACAATGACGTCGTTCTTTTTTGAATCATTAAGGAATTTTTCACTAGGATTAAATATCAAAAGACCATTCAATTTTTTTTTTTTTAATTTGTTACAAAGTTGAACACCAAAACTAATTTGTAGAATGCAAATCCCTAAAATTTGGATAAGATTTTGTATGTAAACTGTGGGATCTTGTGAGGTAAAAAATGACATGTGATTCATTGTGAAGTGATGACACAAGATCTACATTGTTTGTCTGTTCAAGTCAACTTCCAATTATACAAATTATATATGAAAGGCTTTGAGCTTTCTAAAATTGATTCATTCTAACGTGATGACATAAGACCTACATAGTTGTAATTTGAAGTCAACTTTCAATTGTACAAAATTATATAAGACTTCTTACTTTCTAATAATCAACACAAAAATTTTGTTTCGTTTGAAATTTTTTTGGACCTTGCAAGCAATTTCTGAACAACCTCTTTCTTTTTAAAATAAGGGAAACAATATTAAAGGAACCTATCTTTTTTTATATGTAACCAAAGAGTGCACTCCCTTAATAATTTGGAAATGAGCACCCCTTTGTTTTTTCCCATAGAAAAATTCTTAAAGAAGCTAATTACCATTTTAGTAGTTTTCTTCTACAATCATATTTTGTCATAAGAAAATTAACTAAATTATCAGTGAAATGACCTTTGTTTGGTTTATTAAGTCATGATTTTATTGGGAATTTTTTTTTTCTATCAGGGCTGTTATGAGGTGGAAGGGGTAGTTATTAGGCATGGAAATATCAAAATGAGTTAGATCATATCAAATTTAAAGATACTGAGCACCAAGTGCTAAAAAAAAATGTTGATGTAGTATTTCCTATTTCTAGTAGGATATTACTTGTTCCAATTAGACCTATATTGCATTACCAAATGATATGACGAGTGAAGAAATTAGTCTTATGATGCTTCTTTGTATAGGAATTACAAGGCAAGACATTATTAAAATTTTATCTTAATTCAAAATAACACTTGTTAGATTGTCAATTAAAAGTGTTAGAAATTGATTTTCGCAATCAATTGGACGAAAAGAGACATGGCGGAAATTATGATATTCTTCAGTTTTGCCCAACCTAATCAGACTAGGCCATTATCTCGCACAGGAGCATGCTCCATGAACATGGGCGTAGGAACATTAACTCGAGTATGCACAAATGTTAGTTCATATGTCACTAAAATCAAGGAATTTCTAAGATACATGAAAATTGTGAAAATAGAAGAATGATAGTATCATTTAGCACTGCTAGAAGCAGTGTCATTCGACACTTACTTGCACGTTACCAAATGGCATTATGGGAACAATGTCTTCCAACAGTATCCCGGTTAGTTTCCCTTGGTTGTGAAGAGAGAGAAAACAGATTTGTATTGCCTCTCCCATTAATATAAATACTCTATTTACACACACACACACTCTCTATTCATTACTTGTTCACATTAATATAAAAAAGGCTTTGAACTTTTTGAAATTTGATTTATTTTGACGTGATGATGTAAGACAATGTTTGTAGGTTCAAGTCAACTTCTAATTATAAAAATTTATTATAAAAGGCTTTGGCCTTTTTGAAATTTGTTTCATTTTGAAGGAATGACATCTGACCTACAATGTTTGTAGGATCAAGTCAACTTCTAATTGTACAAAATTATTAGTAAAAAGGCTTTAGGTTTTCTGAACTTTGATTACGTAAGACATACATTGTTTGTAAGTTCTAGTCAACTTTAATTACATATAAAAGGTTTTAGGATTTTTGAAATTTGATTTATTTTGAAATGATGACATAAAATTTACATTGTTTGTAGGTTCAAGTTAACTTTCAATTATACAAAATTATATATAAAAGGCTTTGGGTTTTCAGAGAGTGAACACAATTTTTGTTTGATTTGAATTTATTTGGACCTTGCAAGCAATTCTTAAACAACTCATTTCTTTTTAAAATAAGGAACAATATTAAAGGGACCTTGTCTTTTTTGATATTTAACCATAGAGTGACACCCCCTTCATAATTTGGAAACGACCACCCCTTTGTTTTTTTCTCATAGAAATATTCTAAAAGAATCTAACTATCATTTGATAGTTTTCTTCTCCATGCATATTTTTTAATAGGAAAATTAACTAATTTATCAGTGAAATTACCTTTGTTTTTTAGGTGCAAAATCCACAAGACATTCTTGATGCTAAACGCCTTGTTTTTCCTGGTGTTGGGGCCTTTGCAGCAGCAATGGAAGTGTTAGAGCGAACTGGGTAAATGCAGTCTGTTTATGTACCTTGCATTTATCAGCACATGCTGCCCATGTAGGCTTCAATTGTTCTTTGTTGGACTTAGTAATTTGATGGATTAAATGACGCTGTATTTGCAATGTTTCCTTGTCAAGATATTGGGGTTTTCACAGCGAACTGCTTATGGCTCATTTCATGCTTTTGGTTATTTGGTAACTCAAATTTTCTGCCACCTTCTTAGAGTTATGCTAGTTCATTCTTTTCTATGGTTAATAATTTTTGTCAACCACAGATCCTTTGTTTTGTATAAATTTGTCTGCTTTCTTCCATATATTCATTGTGGTACTAACACTACCATTGTTACTTACTTGAAGAATTTATCTTGTCCTTTTGGCTGTTTATAAAACATCTGTAAAGGCTTTCTTCTCTGATATTTGTTATCTGGAAAATTTTAACATATTCTTTTGCACTATACTTATTGTTTTATAAGAGTTGCTTTATCATTCTTGAAATTTTTGTGTGCCCATGTTGATGATCTTTAGATATGTGCTTATTTTTTCTACTCAATTTATGTTTTGCTTACTCATGTTCATTGTCATTAAGGATGGCCGAGCCACTTTGTAGATACGTAGAGAGTGATCGTCCATTTTTGGGGATTTGCCTTGGACTTCAATTATTGTTCGAGTACAGTGAAGAGAATGGTCCAGGTGGTTATTGAAATTCATTTTGGATTTTTCTTGGCTTTATTATCTCCATTAACAAAATGTTCATGAACAGGAAGACCAAAGGATTCTTTCCTATACAAACCAAACTTTTTCAAAAGAGATCATTTATTCTGTGTGTTTCAGTCAAATTATATTATCCATTGCATGAGTTTTACTAGTAATTATTAACTTATAATTTCTTTCGCAATGGCCTGCCTGTTAGAAAGGTATCTCTGAACATCCTCAACTGATTCTCATGAAACTACCTCTCCAATATACTATGTTCTGTAGTTCCTTTTTTTCTCTTGTGCTGATACGCAGGTCATATTCCTGTTTTTCTTTTCTTTTTTGTCCCAAATGATTCTACGAATAACATTTATTTGTGCAGTAAAAGGTCTTGGTTTGATACCTGGTGTTGTTGGACGTTTTGATTCATCAAATGGTCTCAGAGTACCTCATATTGGTTGGAATGCTTTGCAAACCACCAAAGACACTGAAATTTTGGATGATGTTGGAGGGCGTCATGTCTATTTTGTTCATTCCTATCGTGTGATGCCTGTATGTTTTCTCGTGATTTGACAATCAGACCAACACATTCTCATATTTTTGTTTAATGAAGAGTCTTGCCTAAATTATTCTTTGCAAAAATTTTGCTTAGTCAGATGCTAACAACGAGTGGATTTCATCAATATGTAATTATGGTGATAGCTTTATTTCGTCTATAACAAGGGGTAATGTGCATGCTGTCCAGTTTCATCCGGAAAAGAGTGGAGGTAACATTCTCCAAATAGTATAGGTTACAAGTCAATATTAATATTTTTTTATATATTTCCAACATGCTCAAACATGATCAATACTTTCATTACATTTCTTGCTGAAATTTTTTTGAGATCACAACTACTAATTTAATAGAAGATTACACTCTGTACGCTTCCAGATTCCTTATGAGGTAGTTTGCAAACAAACTAAGCTTGACTAGCTCCAGAACTGAGTATGTCATTATGAGGATATAGATGCAGAGTGCATGTGCAAGTTGGTTTTGATTTGACCTTTATCTTATGGATTATTTTAATTGGTTATAAGGAAAGATGATGTTTAGTTTTTGGTTACTTACTAGAAGTTATTATGGAAATGGATGTTTTGCTCCTAATTTTCTTAATTCAAGTGCCTGGAAGGAGGATGAGCAAATTAGAGAATGATTTTGTAGAGGTAATTTTGGGCTTCTCTATGTTGTTGTTTAGTTTCAAACTGTTGAATATGGGATTGATTTTGTTGTCTGATTTCTGTAGTAGGACTGGCAATTATCTTCACCCCATTATCATCTTTTCACGTAGGCTAACATCTTATACATATATTATAGCTTGTAATTCTTGTAATTTTCCTAGTCTATTTTAGAAGAAGTAGATATTGATGAAGATGCCATTAATAGAAAGAATGTATGGTTGAAATGCGGAAGGAAATTCTGTAGTCTTTTTTAATCGCTATCTGCTCAGGAAAAAAGGAAAGTTTTATAAGATTGGCATTACCATGCTTTATGGATCGGCATATTGGACTCTTAAGTTGCAAACTTGTACAAAAGTCTAATTTAACATTGATGAAAATGTTGAGATAAATGTGGTGTTACTAAAAAGAATTAAATATAGATATTACTAAGACTCCTTAGGTGTGGGTTCAATATTTGACAAAATAAGGGAAAATAGGCGGAGATGACTTGAAGGCACCAATAGTTTCCGTAGTTAGAAGAATTTAAATTATTGAAGTAAAAGGTATAAGGGGTCAGAATGAATTGAATGGTGCTAGTGATAAAACTTTGCTTACAGATTAGCAAGGGATAAGATCCATATAACCAATCCCAAATAGTTAGGACAAATACAACTTGGTGATGATGACTTCTTTCTATTGCTTTTGTATGTTTAATATATAGTCTGGTGGAATCTTCCTTCAGCATCTCGAAAAATTCAACTTTAGTTCATATTCTATTGTTAGTCCCTGTTAGTAAAATAACTTTCTATAATATGGTTCTATAGATGTCGGGATTTCCATATTAAAGAAATTTCTTGACCCCTCTTCATCTTCAAAGACAAAGGTATACCTGGTATTCCAATATTCTCTACATGATCAGCATTATTGTACAATCTGATTAATTGTGCTTGTAACCTTTTAGAAATCAGCTATTGGTAAAGCATCACGACTGGCAAAGCGAGTGAGTTCTTTAATCTAGTTGACATGGATATGGATATTTAGGCACCTATTTATTCATGACTATGTAATAATTGCTTCTTTTTTGGAAAAAAAAAACTTGATGCTGTGATGCAGGTGATTGCATGTCTTGATGTGAGGGCAAATGATAAAGGGGATCTTGTAGTCACAAAAGGGGACCAGTATGATGTAAGAGAACAGTCAAATGAGAAAGAGGTACGAGAAATTTCCTAGAAAGAGGTGCCGGTATATATATTTGACTCTTGGGCCTATAGTGATAGGCAGCTGTTCATAGTTTCCTTTTGGCAGACTTGGTATTTGGTGTCCAAAGTCTAAGAATGCCTCCTCCATTTCATGATCTAAATACTACTTTTGATCTGGAATTTATTTGAACTACTATCGAAATCGTGATACCATACTTAGGTCTGGAATATAGTTGAGACAGCATTAATCAGTTTAGTACTTTTCGACTTTTAGCCAATTGTTGGAGAGGAAACTGACAATAGACAGCAGTGCTGGATGAGGAGGGAGAGACCCTAGTGAGATCAGAGGATTGAGATGGAAAATGGTGGTGAAAAGAATCTTATATATGGTTCATTTGAATAAATTAGCCTTTTATAAATGGAAAAAGAATTGCTGCTATGCTGAATCCTTTCCTGTAGTTGCATTTGTTCACTTGAAAATTTTAGCAATTATTTAGAATTCTGACTTAGCCGGCAAATTCATTTGGTCTCTAATTATTATCATATTGATGATCCTCATGAACCTCATATTATACTTCATGTCAAAAGTCCCCTCGGGGCGGTGCGATGGTTAAGACATGGGGTGTTGCCACATGAGGTCTTGGGGTCGAAACTCGGCGTGACCGAGCATAACCTCCCCCATGTCTAGGTCATTTGCACTAATGGATAGTAGCCATCCGTGATTTACCTCCTCCGTGTTGGCCTAGGGACGGGTTGACGGGGGCGTTGGGGGCGAGCGAATCGCCTTTTGCCACATGTTTGCATAACTCAAGTTGTAAACTGAGCTATGTTTATGTGGGAATAATCCTGGTATGGATCACAAATGGTTTCAAGATCCGACATTGATTCTGATTTGGGAGCCTATTTCAGATGGGGGATGAAAGAAAAGGCATTAGGCATATGTAGAGTTGTTGGGTAGTTTTACTTACCTTAAAGCGGTAAGCCTAGAGCAAGTGGAATAAGAAGGTTCTCTAAATGAACTTGAGACAAATAGCTTTGCTTTAAATGTTTGACCTTTCTCTTCCTCTCACTTATTTTTAAGTACACTTTCTTATTTTGCTTTCACGTCAATAGGTTAGAAACCTTGGCAAGCCAGTGGATCTAGCAGGTCAGTATTATAAGGATGGTGCTGATGAGGTATACGCTTGTTCTACAGTTGTGTAAACAAATTTCCTTATTATTCTTTTAACATTAAAAATAATTCATTTGAAGTAATTGTTCAATATTCCAGGTTAGTTTTTTAAACATAACTGGTTTCCGTGACTTTCCCTTGGGAGATTTGCCGATGTTACAGGTCTGCAAAATAAACATGCTTTTGCATTATTTGGTATTACTATAGTTGTTTTTATGCTAAACTGCTTGTGCCTTCACATGTATGCTAAGAAGATATTGCGCTACACTTCGGAAAATGTTTTTGTACCACTAACAGTTGGTGGTGGGATACGAGACTTCACAGATGGAAATGGAAGGTTGTTATTTTTTTTCCTGCTTTGTAGGACTATGCCGATATCTTATGCGTGCAGGATCTTTTAGTTTCCTACCTCTGATAGAACGCCACTCGTCGTACCATCCTTTAAGTTGATGTGTATATAAGATTATACACCCATTAGGATGCTGATTTGTTGGATTAAACAGGCTGGACTTTCTTCTTTGTGGATACTAGAAAGCATATGATCGTAATTTATTTGACTTGGATAAGTTGAAAAACATCATCTATTTTACAGTTATGCAGACAACATACTCACGTTTGCTTTCCTTTTTAGTATCAAATTTTCCCTTTTAGTACCAAGTTCTTGTCAAATTCTCTGGGTTTGATCTCTGGACTTAGTATTCTTCTGCAGATACTATTCGAGCTTGGAAGTGGCATCTGAATATTTTAGATCGGGTGCAGATAAGATATCAATTGGAAGTGATGCAGTTTATGCTGCAGAAGAGTATTTAAGAACTGGAGTAGGCAGCTATATGTGCTTTCCTCGGCATTCATTCTTCACCATTATCCTTTGCTAATCTTACCGTTGTACATGTTTAAGGTGAAGACCAGGAAAACCAGCTTGGAGCAGATTTCTCGTGTTTATGGGAACCAGGTTGACTTTTTTTTTACTTATCCGCTTCCTATGTTTGTTGCACCTATATTTCAGCTGTTCTCTCTTCCTATCACTGTATTTTTCTCACTAACTGAACCTGTTCAATGAAAGTATGTGATAGGTTAATTGTTTACTGAGAGTACAATTCAAGTTGCATTTCTTGTCACCTTCTTATCTTGATATTCACTATTGTGGAAAAAATATTTTGAGTTTTGTGCAGTATACATCTGACTTAGTAAAAAAACAATGACAATGATAATGTTTATTGTTGATACTTTTAACTCCATCAGGCAGTAGTTGTGAGCATTGACCCTCGGAGAGTTTATGTTAGGAGCCCTGATGATGTTGAATTTAAGACCATTAAGGTTTCTTCCCCAGGTACTATATAATTATAATGTAGCCTTTCTTGCTCCTTTTAGCTCCACAAATTATTGCTTTTCTCATTATATGTTTCTTTCCACTTCTCTATGATTACATTTCTTCTTCCATGATAAGTTCAGGTCCCTCAGGTGAAGAGTACGCATGGTATCAGTGCACAGTAAGCTTTTCATTATTTATGCACATTATTTTCTCTAGTCATGTATTTTGTCACAAATTTCTTCAAACTAGTCTGGATGCTTCAACCCAAACTCGTAAATATAAATTGGATTACTTTGTGTTAACCTCAGATAAACCAACAAGGTCTTCAAATCTTTCTCTTGTCTAATTTGACCCTTTTTTATGCAGGTCAATGGTGGACGTGAGGTTCGGCCTATTGGAGCTTTTGAACTTGCAAAAGCTGTTGAAGAACTTGGAGCTGGAGAAATACTATTAAACTGCATAGACTGTGATGGTAATTTTTCTGACATGGAGGTGGATAATCTTACAGCACATTCTTCTTTTTGAAACTACCAAATTGTCATTGTGAAAATATGGTCAGTCTGCTAAATGCATTGCAAATATTCTCCTTGGTGCACTGTACTGCTATGACATCGTTTACCTGAAAAAATTTTCATAAGAGACTTGTTTGCAGGTCAGGGTGACGGATTTGACATAGACTTAATCAAGTTGGTATCTGATGCCGTCATGATTCCTGTAATTGCGAGCAGTGGAGCAGGTGCCGTCGAGCACTTCTCTGAAGTCTTTGAAAAGACAAATGCATCAGCTGCACTTGCAGCTGGAATTTTCCACAGGAAGGAGGTAATTTCATAACTCCATATTTTTTGCTGATTATTTGATGGTATAACTGACAAGAAGTTATATAGACAAGCTTGCAACCCTATCAATCTGAAAATGGATTAGAGATTTTTGTATGATTAGTTTCTCCAGTGTTGTTGATGGATTAAAAAGTAATTTTCACTCTATGTCCTATATAACATGACGGCTAATGTTTTAATTCCGACGATGTAGGTTCCAATATTGTCAGTCAAACAACACCTGTTGCAGAATGGCATAGAAGTTAGAGTATGTGCTGAGCATTAAGGATGGAAGTGCCATGAATCAGCTTAGTATTTTTAGAATCTACCTGGTCTTCCAAGTTTTTGTACTCTTTTATCACAAAAAAACTGGTACCATTGTGCTCATCTAGATGTTGTCTTTTGAGATGTTGCTTCTCAAGGTATTTAACTGTAAGAAGTGGAAATAAACCATTAGATTTTAGTCCTATTTGCTTAGGATATGTTTATTTAGAGGTCGAAATCATTGAGAGTGAAGGGGATTATACTTTTTTTCCGTTTACTAGATGTAGAATTAGTTGAAAGATGGATTTGAAATCCATTTGTGGATTGAGTTTTGGCCTCATTTTAACTCAATCAAAATCAGTCAATATTTTCTTCCTTTCAATCCCAACAGTGAGTTTGCAGCCTTTTCTTCTATTCTCAATTCCATTGCTCTCTTAAGTAAAAAAAATAATTAAATAAAAAGTGTGTAGAAAAGAAATAAGAAAAAGAAGTTGAAAGTGATACACAGAAAAAGATAAGATTTTATTTGTGATTCTTTGAAAGTTAAAAAAAAGTTTAAATTTTCAAAAATAATTGTTCAAAAGTATAAAAAATGTGGTTATTTCTTTTATGTATGGAATTGTTCTTTTCACGGGTGGCTTGTTTCTCTATCCTTGCTTTTTTTTTTTTTAATTTTCTTCAGTTCAAGAAATTTAATTTTAAAATTTTTAAAATAATTATTTTAAGTATTGCTATAATGATATAATTCAATGAAAAGATCATGTGAGAGATAAATTTTAGTGTCACGATCATAGTTTGCAAAATCGCGATCCGGATCGTAGGATCGTACGATCCTACGATCCTAAGACCCAAAATCGATCCAGGATCGTGCAGAATCGAGTTTTGCAGCAGGATCGCAGCAGGATCGGTAGGATCGGTAGGATCGGAACAGGATCGGTAGGATCGTAACAGGATCGGAGCAGAATCGAAGCAGGATCGGTGGAAGCTTTGAGAGGTCATAACTTTTGACTCGGATTGAACCACGGGGCCTATAATATATCAAATCAAAGCTCGTTCAGAGATCTTTAATAAATTTCAAAGTTTATCCTTAACCACCCTATTTCAAACCCAAAAAATATTATTTAAATCCTTTTCGGATGCCTAGAAGATTTTATTTTTTATTATTATATTTTTTCATCTTGTTAGGGTTTTAAATTATTTAAACATATATTTAATTATTTTTGAGTTAGTTTTATATCAATAATATTCTGTCATTTTCCCCCCAAAATGATGAATTTTTGGATGTCTATTGTCTAGTATTGTGTGACATCAACCAATCTTTAGAAGATTATTTTCAACGTTCATATTTGAATCAAAGGATCCAATAACTTTTGTTATGTACGTTATGTGCTTTATTGGCCTTTAAATTGGATCATCTTATAAACCAAGGAAATATTTTTGACGTTGAATGTGTTATTATTATTGTGTTAATAGAAATTTTATATTCTTTCATTTTATGATATGAAAATATAAATATTATTACTATGTGAGAATAATAGTTAAATTACTAGTTAATTTAAATTTGTACATGTAGTAATGTAATATAAGGTGTTGAGTGTAAATGATTGCATATATATGCAAAATTAGTTATCTATTTATATGTAAATGAGTTTTTTAAGTATTTTTTCTAATTATTAATCATGTATGATAAGATTTTAAGGGTTTTTGGTAGGATCGTACGATTCTACGATCCGATCCTGACCGATCCGATCCTGACCCTAAATCGATTCTACGTAGGATCGCGATTCTATAAACTATGGTCACGATGAATAGAAACAATTGATTATTTAGATAAATTATATTCACAAAAATAGAGAATGAGTAGTCTTGATACAATAGTAAAAATATTATTATCTTAAGATTATAGGTAAGACAACAATTGAACCTTGTTGTTTTGAGGACTGACATTGCCAGAGCATCATCAACACCAATAACCACGATGAGTCACGATGGTCAAGCAGCGGCAATCGCAAGCGGAATTGCAGCAACAGATTCAAGCGAACCTAGTGTACAAGAAACGAAAGGTAGTGCTAACCAAACAGTGCCTACAGCAAGAGATGACAACCCTAACAATTCTGTAGAAGACGTATCACAGGCTGCATCATGGACACGGAAGATAGCTGTACATTGAACACTGCGACCTCGTCCACATCATGAAAACGAGGATACCTCAACTGCAATAGCATCCTCATCGGCAAGCAGCGAGCACAAACAGACCGCTTCGATCACCCTTAGACGGCGAGGACATACACGCAGTGGTCGTGCTAGAAGATGAAGATCACATCTTGGAACATAAGGGGCTTTCATAAGCCCCTTAAATATAAGGGGGTTCAACACCTCTTTAAGCAACGATGTATCAATGTCCTTGGTCTATTGGAGATTAAATTATCAGAGGGGAACACCCTTTGAAGCCAGTTTCCAGGTACGGAGATTGTTCATAATTTTTGTTTTTTTAATCATGGGTGCATCTTAGTTCTTTGAGACCCTCAACTTGTCGAGTTGGACGTCATCAAGATCGACGAGCAGTTTGTTGATACTCCATTAGCTTCAAAGTCATCGGACAATGCATCCTTATTCACCTTCACCTATTGCCTTCATTGCGTGGTACGACACCAACCTCTTTGGGTATACCTCCTTGAGCTAGGGGAACAATTCAGCGAACCATGGAAGATAATTGGGGACTTCAATGCCATATTATCAACAAGTGATAAAGTTGGGGGCATGTTGGTCACGCACTATAAATTGCAAGACTTGGAAAGAACACTTCATTTATGTCACTGGGTGGAGTTACAATTTGTTGATGCAATCGACCTAAGTTTGATCGGTATGATCATGATTTTAATGTGCGTCAAAGAGTTTAAGTTAGACTTTCATATTGTTTTGATATGTGGTTGAGTCATATAGGATTTGGTAAAACACACATAAGGAGTTTAGTGCGGTTAAGCTTGGGAAGCTCATCCTATGGGTCGGGTCCATAAGATCGGTGAAGGATGGTGCATCCGAGGGACCGCGGATGAAGAGCAACGGAGGTTAAGACAAAGTAATCCAATTTATAGTTACGAGTTTGGGTTGAAGCATCCAGACTAATTTGAAGAAATTTATGACAAAATACATTACTAGAAAAAATAATGTGCATAAATAATGCACATTATTTATAGTAATGTATTTTGTCAATGACTTCTACAGCTGGAATGCAAGAGCGCATAAAGAACTGTCTATCCAAACACCTAGTCCGGATAGATATATAAATGGTAGACTCAAACATAATCCTAAGTTCATCAGTAGGGAACCTAGGGTCGGTACTAGTAGAGGACCCAACACCAGATCTAGAACGTTTCCTAAATTATTAAAGAAAAACTATACTAAGCATAAAATATAGAAATGAAGCATTTTAAAAACTTAGGAAGGAAAAAGAATTTACCGAAGCATCGTGAATAAGAATATTAGAAATGACGACCTCGGTTGACTAGCAACAGCGTAATAACCGAAGAAAGAGGAAAAATTTTTAATTATCTATCCCTCTTGCGTTAAGGCTCAGAGAGAGCCTTTGCAAGAAATAGAAGGGAGAGGTGCAAGATGAGGGGTCGCCCTGCCCCCCATTATATAGGGCGGTTCGGGCGCTCGGAATCACTTCAGGTGCCCGAAATGGGCCGGGGCTAACTCTTTTCTTTTACTTTTAAATCAGAATCGTGCAACGGAAATAAGAAAAGAGACAAAGTCGTTTACTTCGTTCGGAGTCTAACTCGACTCCTACTCGAAGGCCCGCGGTCCTTGACCGCACTGATGGGCAATCACTATAACTCTTCTTTCCGAAACCTTTGGAAAGAAGCAAATCGTACAGATACAAGAAGTATAAGATCGTAACAACCCTACTATCTTATTTAAAATTAAGTGCAATACAAAGTAAATATATCGACAATAATATGCGCAGGATGTAGCTTGGTTGGTACTTCTGGACGGAGTGACTTGCTGAGCTGTTGAAGATGTGTAGCACAATCCGTACACGAAGAAGAGCTTTTGAGATGATCAGAAGAGTTATATTGGCCTCAGACTTCGAGCCTCATTTTATAGGTGTAATGGAGGTTCGGTCAATCGATCCCTCTGTTCGGTCGACCGATCCCTCTGTTCGGTCGACCGAACCAGCTCCCATCCTTTCCTGGCTAGAGTCTGACGCTGGCTCGATCTCTGACATTAACTGATCTTTAATGGTTCGGTCGACCGATCCCATTTTTCGGTTGACCGATCAGCTTCCTTCCCTGTTCATCGTGATTTGCCGAGATCAACATTCAATGCACCATTAATGTTGATTGGTTCGGTCGACCGATCCATAGGTTCGGTTGACCGATCCGCTTCTTTTCCTTTAGCTGCTGATCGGTGCTGATGAATTGGTTGTACTGAGTCGTCATTGTTTGGTCGACCGATCCTCTGGTTCGGTCGACCGATCAAGCTTTGACCGGATTGAACTCTATTTTGGTTTGAATTGATACCTGCTTTGAGTTAACCTGGTTCGGTCGATCTATCCTCATGTTCGGTCGATCGATCAGGTCAAACCTGTAAAACAGTGTTAGGCAATAATCCTGCAAAACAAAGATTAACACAGTAATATAAAATGCATGAGTAATAATATAAGACAGTAGAACTGTCTTGATCTCAACTTAGAAACCTATCCGGTTTCTTCAGTTGGATCAGCGACCTTAGGTTGTTCCCTTCAGGAACTCAACCTCACTGTCGCTCCTCCAGTTGCTTACCTCAACTTACCTGCCAAACATGGTCCTCCAGACCTGTTTGGACTTTTGCATGCTCAGTGTCTGATCGCCTGATCCACTAAGACTTTTCCTGCAATATTATATTAGCAAACAACAATAATAATACAAAAACAATGGTAAACCTAAATCTAGATTTACCGAGATCCACTAGTCCGGTCGACCGCGCGCCTTGCTTGGAGTTCACTCCTCCAAGACTTCTCGTTACCTAAGGTTACCACCCCCTAGGGTTTTCTCAACCTGGCTTCACTCACCATGACCTAAGGTTACCACCCCCTAGGATTTTCTCCACTTGGCTTCACTCACCAAGACTCAGTATTCGGCTACTCAGGGATCAAGTCCTCCAGACCTATCCACCTGGCTTCCATGATATACCGAGATTTCTCCCCTTGCCTAGCCTACAACTAGGACTTCTATTGATCAAGCTCCATACTTAAACATACTTAAGCATACTTAAACATATTTGTCTGACATTAAAACTTTGGAGGTCGATTGCATCAATAGGGGTGGGGCGCCCGGAGTGCCTTCCGGGCGCCCCGGAAGGCGATACCAGGGGTGCCTGCCCCTGGTTTCTGATCGATTTTTTTTTTAAATAAAGTTTTAAGGTAAAAAAATTTTAAAGTTAAGAAGATGTTAAAAAAAATTATTTAAGATACATAGTTACAAAGATTTTTAAAAATAAATTTTAAGTTAAAAAAATTTTAAAATAAATTTTAAGTTAAAAAATTTTTAAAATAGATTTTAAGTTAAACAGATTTTTTTAAAAAAAATTAATATAAAATAATTTAATTTAATTTGAATTAAGGTAATTTAATTTGAATTAAGGTAATTTAATTTAATTTAATTTAATTCAATTCAATTCATTTTAAATTAATTTAATTTAATTATTTTTAATTTAATTTAATTGATTTGGGTTCGGACTCGTCTTCCGATTCGTCCTCTGATTCTTTTGAGGAAGAGTCGTCCCAGGTCGCTTTGATGTCTTTAACTCGTCATTCTTCAATCTTGGACACTCGTTCTTGTAGTAGTCTTTCTTATTACACTCGAAGCAGGTCACATTCCTTGGTTCAGTCGGGGAGTTGATCTTCTATAGGTCCTTTTTACTGAAGTTTTCTTCCTCCTGGTGAACATCTTCCTTACCAGGTTCACCAGGTACTTTTCGTCTTCATAATCTTGTTCAGACTCATCTTCAGGTTTAGGCTTGAACTTTGTCCTTTCCTTGGAGGAACCTACAAATAAAGCAATACCTTTCTCAGATCCGGCATTAGTCTGCTCGTGTAGTTCAAGTTCGCAGAATAATTCGTCTGGTTTTAATTTAGATAAATTATTTGAAATTTTGTAGGCATCCACGATAGATGCCCATAATGAATTTCATGGAAAGGCATTTAATGCGTACCTGATTAAATAACGATTTTCCATTTGATGGTCTATCGCGTGGAGTCCATTGAGGATGTCTTTGATCCTCGCATGAAGTTGACTCGCTGTTTCTCCTTCCTACATTTTAATATTAAATAATTTATTTAACAAAAGATCGCGCTTAGTTACCTTAGCGTCGTTTTTTCCTTTGTGTAGTTCGATCAACTTGTCCCATAACTCTTTCGTATTTTGGTGTGGTCCCACTCGATTCAGCTCTGCTTTTGTCAGCCCACATTGCAGCGTGTTGAGAGCTTGGTTGTCTGTCGAGGATTTCTTTCTCATGTCCGGAGTCCACTGTTCCGGGTCTAGTGGATTCTCAGAGTTGTCGACCGGCACCTTGTATCCTCTGGTGACGTTGAACCACTGGTCGAAGTCGGTTTTCAGGTAGACCTCCATTCACTTCTTCCAATAGGGGAAGTCATCCCCGTTGAATAGGGGGTATACTGTGTTGAATCCTTCGACTTGAGACATTTTATCCTGCACACAAATAAATAAAAGGAACGAGGAATCCCAAGACTTGGTCTTGGATTAGTAGTACGGTATAAATTTAGAAAAAATCTAAAACTGAATTGATATTGCACCAATTCATCTTAATTACTACAAAAAACTTTCCAAAAAGGTAATAATACCAGTTTGGATTTGTAACGTAAAACTGAATAGCGAAAAAAAATGTAAAGAAAAGTTTCACCCCCTGTCTGATTGGTGGTTGCACCAAATCAGAGTGGTACCTGCTCTGATACCACTTGTTGGATCATGAAAGTCGATAGAGGGGGGTGAATATCGATTTTAAAAATTCGAAAAGAATATCGAGTACACAGCAGAAAAATCGAAATTGGAACAATACTAACACAAGTAATTTTTTACTTAGTTCAGAGCCTTGGTTAACTCCTACTCCAAGGCTCGTACTCATCGAGTACTTTCATCGGGCAATCCACTAACAATTCGAATAAGTTTTTACAAATTGAAAGTACATGAATGCTTAAGAAGATTAAATACCGATAATAATTAAGAATGAAAGAAAATAGCGCTGTGTCAGAGAAGCTTCAGCGTCGCAGGAGCACAGCACGGCAGAGCAAGCTTTGGAAGGCTTTGTTGTGAGTTGTTCTTTGCTCCAGGGTGCATCCTCCTTATATAGGAGGCCTTGGGCGCCTGGAGTGTGACGTAGCCGAGCCAACCATGAAGCTCCACATAGCGAAGCAGCGATGAGGATAAACTTTGCATTCCGGTCGCCCGGATCCCTTTCGGGCGCCTGAACCTTTGTTTTCCAGCAACTTGCAAAAAACATTAGCCCGAGACAAAATGCAAAACTACCCTGTAAAACAAAGTGTTAGCATAGTACAGTTATAATGGTAACAAAAGCAGTAATAAGATTCCGTCTCCTCGAGACCGGAATCTAGTCACAATCTCAACTTAGAATTTCGAAATGGATCTAAGTTGGATTGACGCCTATTGTTCCCTTCCTGGGAATGCGTCCTCACAGTCACTCCTCCTCTAATGACTTACCTTAACTTATTTGCCAAACGTCCGGTCAGCCCTTCGACCCGTCTGGACTTCGTGTCAGCTATCAGGTCAGCCCATCACCTAGCTGGACTTCGTGCCAAACATCCGGTCAGCCCGTCGATCTGTCTGGACTTCATGCCAGCTATCTGGTCGGCCCATCGACCTAGCTGGGCTTCGTGCCAGCTTTCCGGTGGGTTCGTCGACCTAGCTAGGCTTCTTCTGCACACTCGGTCATAATATTAGATTACAATGAAACTAACTTAACCTACTTTGTCATTCATCAAAACTTAAGTTAGACCATTAGCACTACCTGTACCAACAATTAATTTTCCCACAGCTGGCTAGGTTGCAAAGTATGTGAGTAGCGAAAGCAGGGTGAGCCCATAACCCACAGAGTCATCCCTTGAGGTTGGATATTTGTTCATGATACTATGATAGAGTAGTATATATGTATACTGCTTGGTTGTTATCCTTGGATGAGGATCCCTGAGTTGAGTAGTAAATTTAGGGACCAAATTTTTATTAGTGGGGAAGAATATAAGATCTGATAATTCAATAATAAGGTTTAATGGACAAAAAATCTTACCGAAATTTTTAGAAATTTTCTGGGGTTTAATTGGAACTCGTATGACGTATTTAGAGAGGATGCATTTATAGGCTTGAGAAAAACCTGTTTGGAATATCCAAAGATGGAAGTTGATTGAGGAATAAATTTAGGTTTTGATTTACCTAAACCTAAGTTCAAATTTATAAATCCTTTCCTATTCAATTCGGTCCTGACTCGTGCCCTAAGTCCCTCACTGTTGAACCCATCTCCTTCCCTTCCTCTTGGCGCCAACCACCTCTTCCTCTTCTCTTCATCTCGCGACGCCGCTCTCTCCTCCTCCTCCCCTTTTCTCTTCGCGATGCTGCTGAGCCCCGCCCGAAGGACGATCGCCTCTCCGTCACACCGATTCTTGAGAGCCTCCGAGTGCCACCCGAGTGCCGCTTCTCGGAGCAATGCCATCGTCTTCTTTGAGCAAAGATTCACTCGACGATGTAGCAGATCTGTTATTGATTGACACAGATTTCTGATAGCGTCGGCGTCGTTTGCTCACCGTCGGTTGAGCCGCCTCCTCCTCTGTTCGCGGAGGTTCGTCAGATTGTTTTCCTCTCTTGATCCACCCGCGTCGCGTATTCTGATTGCCGACGCTGGCCACCACTTTCCCAGTCCTAGTCGTGGACACCAAGAATTCACCGAGAGTCGAGCACTTGATGCCACCTTTTTGGTAGAGCTCTATGGTCGATCCACCATCGTTCGATTGCGCCAGACATTGCTCGACACTACCACCCTCTCGGCCACAGGAAGTAAGGTTCTGGATTGTAGATCCCTAGTTGTGGCGATCCCTGTGGCTTGGAAGATTGTTGCTAGGGTTTGTAGAGACCATCAGCTCCGGCAACAATCTTCTCCAGCAGCGAAAAAATTGTTGGGGGCATCTAGATTGAGGTAAGATAGGTTAATTTTAGGTTTGAAACAATCTGAAATTCTATTGTGGCATTAAGAGGTTTATAATTTGGGGTGTTTATTTAGATGACAGCAACTTCCATCTTGCTCCGTCCACGATCCTCGGCAGCAAGCACATCTTCGGCTGTGGATCACCAGCTGATCTTCCAGGTTTGGGTGAGTTTCGAAGATTATTTCATGTCTGCAGTTGATGTGATTAGTGTAATGCAGATTGGATTGATTAATAGATATGAGTGGATGAAGTTTGTGACCAGTTGTAGGTTATTACTTAGGGATTTATCAGAGATTATGATTCGATTGGAATTACCCTAATTGGGTTGGGAGTTTTAGTTAGCTATCTTATTCATGTGGATTAATCAGAGATTATGACTTCCTCGGGTGGAAGTATGCTCAATAGTTGGAACTCTAGTCGTTCGTTCTCTACGAAGTCAGCTTATTTATTTTGTCTATTAGTATTCCTCCTTTTCAGCTCATTGTTAGTTCATGGGGTTACAAAATCATATTTAATTATTAAAAGTAATTCAAAATCAATTTGAAAAAATACCTCCATGTGTTTCTTCTATATCGTGAACTCCCCCTCAAACTTAGGTAGGTAAATGCTGGGTCTAACCATTGTTTTTGTACTTTAGTTGGCGGATCTTTCAACTCAGATTAGTAGCAGAACTATAATAAATTAATTTAACAACTACAAATAAAAGAGGTAGAAGAATTATTTAGTTACAATATAGGTGATTGTTAATTCAAGATAAATGAAAGTACTATAAAGTCTCCTTCATTGAAGGTGGAGAAGTCTCTTACACTCATTGAACGCTCAGAAATATATTAGGAAATGAATATAAAAATTGTTGAATATTTTCTACCTCCAGGGGTCTTTTTATAGTCTCTGAAAAATATTATCCGCAATTTGAAGACGCCTTCCATCAGATAGATTTTATCCTTTTGAGAGGGAATTATTGGGTTGCAAGATTGCAAACAAAATCTCAAACGATTAGAAGTATTCAATCGACTGGCCAATTGATACAAACTTTAAAAAAAAAAAATTGACACCCCGCGCCTAAGCAACGCCCAGCCGCCTGGGCGACCGCCTATTGCGACGATGCCTACTAACATCACCTTGAGCGCTTTGATGGTCCTAGATGTCACCTTTTAGAACACTGCTCATAAATTTAAAAGTAAAAAATAAATTTTCTAAAATATTTATCCCGCGATCTAGGGAGATGCCACACAAGCAGTTTAAGCTCATTAAGTTGACAAGCTTTGGACCCGGTCAGATAACCGATAAGATTGTAGCTTGAATTCATTCAGCCCACGCTAATTGGATTACATCACGATCTAAAGGTGTAAAGTACCGTCAAATATAACAAAATACGTGTAGTTGAATTCAAAATCAGTCTATCAGTTATTGAGCGATTCAGAATAATTTTAATCTTTTAAATTATCAACAAAAAATAATTTGTTGAATATTATTGAATTAGTGGGTAATTGTAGATATTACAAACTGTAAAAAAAAACTTTAAATTTCTAAAATAATTATTTTAAAATAAGTTTTTGGCTAATTACTTTTTTAATCTATCATAAAATAGCTAATAATACATAATTGTCCTGGTATAAAATTTGAAAATTAATTTAAGTATATCAATGTATTTAAAATTTACATTGAAAATAAACTTAAAATTTAAAAATAAAATTTATCGATAAATTACCTGTTATCATTTTAAAATTGTATTTATTAAAATATGGTATCTAAAAGCATCAGGGATATCTAAATAAATCAAGTTCAGTTAAGTTTTAGAATATTTAAATTTATTTAATAAGGTAATTAAGTCAAGTTAAATTGAATCTAAAATAAATCAAATATTTAAAATAGTTATATAAGCTTGACTTGATTTATTTTTGACGAACTTGAGTTTGACTTGAACTTACTTTATTTAGATATTATCAAATTTTTAATTTAAGTTTGGCTTAAACTTGATTCATTTAAATATTATCAAGTTTTAATTTAAATTTATTGGATTGTTTGAAATTTTTATTTATTTGATTGATTATTAGATTTGATAATTTAAACATGTTTATTTATTTTAAAATTTATTTTATTTATTTAATGAGTTGAAAATAATTTTATTAATAAATATTATTCATAAAAATTATTTTATTTATAACTTTAACGAGCTAAGTAAATATATATTTAAATTTATTTATTTAATTAATATTATTTATATTAAATTAATACAAATAAATTCCTACCTAACTTATTCACAAACAAATCTTGAATTCACCGGTAATCCTGACACATCTTTTAAAACAGGTACTGGGTAATAAAATATTAAGAGAATTTTTGATGAGTAAGTCAGATTTATATATATGTTAGTGGTGTCTTTCCACGGTATCTTGCCCATGGAAGGATTAGTTCGATCAGTTACCCCAAAGATGAGGGTGCTGGGGGAGAAGGAGAGGGGGGCTTTATTGTCTGTAAAGTATATCATGTCATATTACGATTTAACTTAAAAATTATATTAATCAAATTTTATTTATGAAAAATATTTACAATTTTATTTTATGTACACATCACTAATAGTTCATTTTATTTGCCAATTCATAAGATTAAGGGATGCGATGATAAATTTATGATTTATTGTTTTAATTATAATTTTAAAAAAATAATAAATGATACACTTTACATAGAATAATTATAAATGTATATTAAATATAATTATAATATAACTATTCGAATAATCACGAATTGGATTAAAAAATATGGCAAGGAATTGATTTTGAAATCTTATAAACACATAAGCTGAGGTTTATAATTTATTACTAAAATTTTTGAACTTTTAAAATTTTAAATATGGATTGGTTTTGTTTTTTTCATTTAATTATTAAATATATTTAACTTTTTAATTATGAAAATAAATTATACAAATTTAGCATAAAAAAACTAATGTAGTGTAGTTTCCCATCATCCATGAGGATAAATTATAAGGACGGTTGAGAAATCCAGTGTCTCTTAATTGTACCTTGTATTTGGAGAAAAAATTTCTACAAATACGTTGTAAATGAGAATCGAACTGTTGATGTATAGGTGACAACTGGATGCCATTCCATTACAGTATAATCCCAAGGATAAAAATTATTAACTAGGATGCACCGGAGCTCCCTGCCATAGTGGAAGGAGTTCCTTTGTTAATTTTGAGGAAGCAGCTCATGGAGTCGTGTCTTAATTTTTTTATTAAATATTTTTTATTTCTATTTTAAAAAAATGAAATAAAATAATTAAAAAAAGAATGTAAATTTTTAGCCATGGAACCATTCCGTCAAAAGTTTTTTTTATTTAAAGGATTATTTATAAATATATTCTCAACCTTTCAGTCTTTTTATTATTTTCTTAATGTTCAACGTCTTTCAACCATGGAAATATTTGATTTATTTCAAATGACTGGAAATTCAAATCGATTTATGCTCCTTAAATTCAAGTGAAATGAATTGATGGAAGTTATAAAAGATATAGATGAATAAAGAATATTTCGGCTATATAAACAATAACAAACTATACATCAGAGAACTTAAAATTCTTCTAATAGAACACAGAGAAGAAGATATTTGAATTGAGATCATGAAACTGAATTGCTCATTTTTTCACTGATTACTTATCTGATGAGCCAATATATACTAATGATATATTCTAATGTTGATTTTGAATGCAAAGAGGACTAATCTTTCATATATTCTGATCCCGTCCGGAAGCTGAGTCGGATGAAGGCGGGCCTTGTTGTGCGAAAAGTTGACAGAGAGTCGTTGAAGCGACGGATGTACCGGGTACCCCCTGGAAAGGTTCACACGGGCGGTTGACGGCTAGAGATGATCAGGATGATGACGTTGTTGCTCTGCACACACTCAGACGAGTCCCACAGTCGTTAGAGACAAAAAACCAGGGAAAAAGTCCCCGGGTTAGGCCCTCCGACGCTCAAGTCAGGTACTTTTTTCTCAGAAATCGCAGAGAAAGGATGAAAAGTAAAGACTAGTGAGAAATGACGAGTGAGCGTACCTGCATAAGGGACAAAGCATTCCTTTTTATACTGCTCTGGAATCTGGCGAATGTCAGGGAATGTCGGGTGTCAGGCTTTGTCTGGCGGTGGTCGACACGTGTCTTCCTCCTATAGGCTGGCGGAGGAATCGAGAGGAGTATGAGCGTCCAATTGGTAGAATATTCTATGACATGTGATGGTTATTCTCTGGCAAGTGGTTACGATTCCTTGTATATTTGTCCCGTAGTGTCTGGTCCCCTGACTCGCGTCCGTCTGTGTCATCCGAAGCATGTACGTCACGACCTTCACATTGGGTCGGCTTCCCGACCTGCCTCTGTCTGCTGCTATCCGCTGTAAGGCATGTGCGTCCTGACCTGTACGCTGGGTCTAGTTCCTGACCCCCATCTGTCTGATTATCCAAGGCATGTACGTCCCGACCTGCACACTGGGTCTGGTTCCTGACCCCCCATCTGTCTGATTATCCAAGACATGTACGTCCCGACCTGCACCCTGGGTTTGGTTCCTGACCCCCATCTGTGATTATCCAAGGCATGTACGTCCCGACCTGCACGCTGGGTCGGCTTCCCGACCTGCACCCTCTTGAGACCAGGTATGGCCTAACTCGTAAATACTGTCCTTTGACTAGTTTGTCGACAGGGGCTTTGACTTTAACCACATGGGCTTGAATCTTGACCTCCATGTAAGCCTGACTCCTGACCGCCATGTTGGCGCGACTTTTGACCGGCCACGGGGGCCAGACTTTTGACCTCCAAGCTGGCGCGACTTTTGACCCTTGTGGAGCCTTGACCCCGAGCCACATCATCTCACAGACCCCACACCAATGCACCGTATCACAAGCCTCCCCCTCAAATCTAGTCGAAGGAGGCTCTAGTCCGACTGACTAGACCCCAGTGTCCTGAATACTCGATCTGGTTCTCAACTCCTTTGTCGACCCGTCTTCCCTCTTATTTCTATAGGATGTCCAGGCGTCCTGTGAGGCAACCGAGCTCACTTCTTGCTTCTGTTGACTCCTCGATTTCTGAGTCTGGTCAATCTTAACTGCCACACTGGTTCCCAAGCGTCTCCTCAGGTTCCGAGGGAGTCCCTTCACCTTCCTCTTCTTTATAAAAGGCTTGGGCATTTCACTCCTGCTATCTGCACTTCCTCCTCTTCGTACCTGTTCCTTAACTTGCTCATGGAATCCCCTGAGTTGTCTGCTCTACGCCGCCGGCTGGCTCTTGCCGAGAAGGCCTTACATGACATGACTTTGAGTTGGGATCTACAGACCTCCCTTCGTAGGGAACTAGAAGAACTATGGCAAGCGGCTAAATGCAGGACTCGGGCGGAAGTGGCTCTGAAGATGAAAGCGCAGGCTGACTTTCACGCTCAACTCCATCATATCCTCTACTTGAAGCTGAAGCATGAGGACGAGGTGTCTTCTCTGAAAGAGGAGAATCGACTGTAAGGCGTCACCATTGATCAACTACGGGCCACCCTTGACCATGTCCAGATAGAGCTGGCTCAGGCGAGAACTCGTTTAGAGGGAGGACATCAAATGTCTGGGTCGGGTAGTAATTGAGGCCTCTGTTAGATGTTCCTTTTTTGAATGAAATGAAACATATTTTATGTTCTGTGACTGTATTCCTTTGTTCTCGTGTCTTTGTGTCTTTATCGCTATGAAATACCTGCATTCTTTTAACATTTCTAACAAAGATAACAACAACAACTTGTGTACCTCACTTTCTCCTTACCCCTCGCCAGCCTAGGAACAAGCAGTGATGCATGAGAATAAGTTGTGTTATATCTTGCCCACATGCATGTGAAAGAATACCGATTGAGAAAGTTGTTGAGCTGACCGGTAATGTCATTGGGCGTGAGAGCTTTGCTCACTTATAACTCACACTATGACGAAAGTCTGGGCCAGCCAACCTGGAAGGTTGTTGGGCGTGAGAGCCATGCTCACTTATAACTCGCACTGGGGCGAGAGTCTGGGACTGCCGACCTGGAAGGTCGTTGGGCGGGAGAGCCATGCTCACTTATAACTCGCACTGGGGCGAGAGTCTGAGACTGCCGACCTGGAAGGGCGTTGGGCGTGAGAGCCATGCTCACTTATAACTCGCACTGGGGTGAGAGTCTGGGACAGCCGACCTAGAAGGTCGTTGGGCATGAGAGTCTTGCTCACTTATAACTCGCACTGAGGCGAGAGTCTGGAACAGCCGACATGGAAGGTCCTTGGGCGTGAGAGCCTTGCTCACTTATAACTCGCACCGGGGCGAGAGTCTGGGACAGCCGACCTGGAAGGCCGTTCGGCGTGAGAGCCATGCTCACTTATAACTCGCACTAGGACGAGAGTCTGGGACAGCCGACCTAGAAGGTCGTTGGGCGTGAGAGTCATGCTCACTTATAACTCGCACTGGCGCGAGAGTCTGGGACTGCTGACCTGGAAGGTCGTTGGGCGTGAGAGCCATGCTCACTTATAACTCGCATTGGGGCGAGAGTCTGGGATTGCCGACCTGGAAGGCCGTTGGGCATGAGAGCCATGCTCACTTATAACTCACACTGAGGCGAGAGTCTGAGACAGCCGACCTGGAAGGTCGTTGGGCGTGAGAGCCATGCTCACTTATAACTCGCAGTGGGGCGAGAGTCTGGGACTGCCGACCTGGAAGGCTGTTGGGCGTGAGAGCCATGATCACTTAACTCGCACTGGGGGCGAGAGTCTGGGACAGCCGACCTAGAAGGTCGTTGGGCGTGAGAGCCTTGCTCACTTATAACTCGCACTAGGGCGAAAGTCTGGGATGGTCGACATGGAGAGTGATCTCCTGGCCAAGATAGATGTTGACGACCTGAGGGTCGATCTACCAACCAGGATATATGCCGCCGACCTGGGGGTCGATCTACCGCCCAGGATATATGCCGCCGACCTGGGGGTCGATCTACCGCCCCGGATATATGCCGCCGACCTGGGGGTCGATCTCCCGACCGGGAATTGGTTGAAGAGCTTTGACTTCGTCTGTCATCAAGAAATATATCATTAGTGGTGTTGTGAGGATAACCATATTAAAATCTTACTCAGCCTTGGTCTCGCTGCATTTGAATTTCTTTCCCGCTACTTTTCTTTGACGGTTCTCGAGAAAATCACGTGGTAAGCGTTTCCGTACTCTCACTTCGTATCATGATTTCCTTATCACATCCATCATAAATACGACTCCTAGGGGATCGACACATGTCTCATGCCTTTATTGCTTATGCATGATGACGCTGCCCACGCCACTCCCTTTGGTACACGTTTTCCCATAAGAACATGTCCCTCGGCGATCGAACGGCTTTAGGCGCTTCACCCAAAAAGATACTCGACATCTCTTTGATATTCCCTAGAAGAATTCCCTTTATAAACCCTAAAGGCAGTCCGCAGCCATTACTTTGCGCATTTTGACTGTCTTTCTCTTTCTATTGCTTCGACTTCTCTGGCATTTCCACCCTTCCCTTTCTAGGCTCTTCTCGTCCGGTGCTCTTCTTCACCCCCTCCCCCCGACTGATCTCTTCTGCAACCTTCTTTATCTTGCTAATGGCTGACGGTAAGACCACTCTTTGGTACTCATGCTTCATTTCGGATATAGACAATCATGACCTATCCATGATTCGCTTGGACCTGCAACTTGGTGCCGATTACGAACTCAGAGTTCCTACACCGCATGAGCATCCTGCTAACCCTCCAGAAGGTTTTGTGATCATTTTTAGAGACCAGATTTTAGGGGGCCTTCGTTTTCCCATCCATCCTTTCATTTCTTCCCTGAGTGAATACTTTGACATTTGCATCTCTCAGTTTGCTCCCAACTTCTTTAGGGCGGTTTGTGGCACCACCATTTTGTGTCGTGTGTATCGACTTCCGCTGACAGTCTAACTATTTCACCATTTTTACTCCTTTAAACGCTCGGAACCGGGAGTGTTTATGGTACAGGCGAGGTCGGGTTATAAATTTTTTAAGGACATGCCTTCTTCCAATAAGGGATGGAAATCTTGTTTCTTTTTTATTAGGTCCCCTGAGCCCTTGGTTGGGCCCTCCCAGTGGTGCTCTGACCCTTGTACATCAACACCAACCCTCCTGTAACGCCGCTTCAGAAGCATTACAAGGCGTGAGCGTTAGCCTTTCTATATTACTGTTGGAAGACTTTCTGTATTTATTTGGGCTCAGCCCTATTCAGACGGACATCGGGGCTCCGTTTGCTAAAACCCCGTTTTCCTCTTAACTACTCTTCGCTAACTGAGGTATCCTTCTTTCTTATCGCAGAGGCTGCCATGTTCCGAGCGTATTCCTCCGATATTAAGCGCCGGTTTGCCTCCTACTTGAAAAATTTAAGTGAGGAGCTTAAACAAGGTGTGGCGCCGATATTTGACCCTTCTGCTTCTCGGTCTGCTCCTTCCGCCTCCCTACCTATCCCACCGGCGCCGACCCAGGGGGAAGCTTCTTCGGCCATTCCCCCGGATGGGACTCCTGCGGAAGACCTGGCTGCTATAGGGCAGACTAACCTGGCTACTGAAGAGCAGGTCGAGGAGGCTACCGAAGAGCAGGTTGAGGAAAAGCAAGATGCATCTTCTCGGCCAGCTAAACGCCTGAAACTTCAGCGCAAGAGGAAGATGGTTACTCCAGCTATTTAGTCGTCACCTCCACCTCTTCCTTCCAGGCGTTGCTCATCTGCTGCCCTTCGCTCCTTGGGAACCAAGACTACTACTCCCGACCAGGAGATTGACATGGGGCTCGAGGTCCCTATTATGACGCCCCACACATCAACCTTGACCCTCGGTCCGGCTATCATTCCCGAGCAGGCTTCTTTTCCTGCTCAAGAACAGGCTCCTTCTCCCGGTCAGCTACCATTA
The DNA here is from genome assembly GCF_018446385.1 of Zingiber officinale. Lineage (NCBI taxonomy): Eukaryota > Viridiplantae > Streptophyta > Magnoliopsida > Zingiberales > Zingiberaceae > Zingiber > Zingiber officinale. The sequence goes on from NC_055999.1 coordinate 120,829,746, forward strand.
CCTTTAGTGGACCAGCCCAGGAGCTCTGCGACTCAATCGACCTCCCTTCCCTTAGCTGCTCCCACATCTACTTCTAGATCTCGGAGGAAAACTGACAAGAAATACTCCTTTACTGACTTTTGGCGCCTTCCTTCCTCCACATGCTCAGGGGCCGCCACAGAAACAGCTGAAGGGGATCCTCCCCTTGTGGCTCTGGTTGAATTAGAGGGAGACTTAGCGGCCTCTTGGCACTCAGGCCATCGAAAGTTTTGGAAGAATCCTCCAGCAGATGGGCTAGATCAAACGGCTTGCCAGATGGTCTATGTAAGTCTTCTTATCTTTCATGCTCTTTTGCTGAAATCATATATAATTTTTCCTCCTATATTTACTGCAGGCCTGCTCCGCCAATCTGAGTGCCATTCAGTATGCTACTCGCTTACAGAGGGAGAATGAAGTGCTAAAAGCTCGTCTTGAAGAAATAAAGCTGCTACTAACTCCCCGCGATCCCCTCAATCCGACTCCTGGAGACCTAGCGCATTATCTTCGCATGATTGGGGAGTCTGCAGAGTCTGTCCACAATATTTCTCATGCGACTTTTGACAAAATAAATGCTTTAGAAGCGGCTTTGCAGACAAGCGAGTCCAAATTGGCTTCTGAAGTGGAAAGGCGTCGAGCACTAGCGGCTGAGCTGGATAAAAGGATGCCCAGTTGGTGAGCCTGAAGGAGACCGAGGAGAATCTTCAGAAGATTATCACATAAGTCCAAGGTCAATTGGCTTCCAGCGCCGACCGGGAAAAAACCCTTCAAAGCCAGTGGGAGGCCAGCCAAGCGACTCTTAAATCCATGCGGACCGACTTTCTGAAAGCTCAAGAGAACATTTCTCAAAGTCAACAAGCATTGACCCCCGGCTCACGCTGACAAGGAGAAGGCAGACACCAAGCTGACAGATTACCAGGCAGGGGAAATGGGTCGCCTGAGAGCCTACAGGCGAGCCTACGTTACCTCCCCTTTCTTCATGAAGAAAATTGGGGATTTGATGAGTTTCATAGCCTGCTGTGGCGCGGGTGGAGGAGCTCGCCAAATGTTTGAACAAAATTTACTTAAGGCTGCCCCTTCAGAAGATTTCTTAGATATAGGTCGCATCATGAACGAGATTCCTGATGAGTCATTCCCTTCTTTCAAGGATGATGACGACTTCTTCCTTCTTCCCGAGCCTCCGGCTGATTCTACTCCCTGCCTCCCTGAGCCTCCTGCTGATACTAATCCTGCCCCTGCGGATGCTAATCCTTAAGATGGCCACATGTATTGCACTTTTTGATGTAGAATTGTAGCTAATCAACTCTTTTTCAAGTTATTTTCTGAATTATCTTCACTTTAGCGAGTTTATCCTTCTCATGATACCCCTTGACCGCGGGCTCTTGATTTTCTCTTCATATATTAATCATCTGACAGTCTTTATTGTTGGTAGTCTTGTACATTGCCCGCCTAACATGCCCTAAGGCTGTGTGTACTTTGGCCTCCTATTTTAGGTCTCATTTATCCCTGATCGGGGATCCTTCTATTTCCCCGACCTGCTTTTCTTGTCCTTCCCTGCTGATCCCCTGCCTCAGTCTTGCTCCTTGATCTGTCCTTTACCTCATATTACAGGTCTGGATAACCGAGGACCGGGAAATTAAGAATCATGCACAGACCGGGGTCCCTCGTGATCCAGGTCTGTATAGGCGAAGACCGGGAAATCCAAGAGTTAAGTCTCGCTCGGGAAAGCGTGAGCACTTTTCTAAGACAACTGTTCATATCTCTTCCCGAGATCCGCCTCTTCGTATTTCGTGCTGGTGCTTTTCTGAATATGCCCTTGGGCGTTATTTCCGAGGATCCTTTGGCTCTCGTTGTTCCCGCCCATTATTTTGCTCCGATGGATGATAGTCTGACGAAATTGCTCCTTTGCTTTCGACTTCCAACGGTTGGTGTCCTTTTACTTCTGCTCCTACTGCTTTTGCGTCGATAACTTTCCGCTTGATCTTTCGTTTCCTTTTCTCATGGCATCCCCCTCTTTTCTTTCTTCTTTGGCGGCGCTGTACTACCCTGGCTTGTCCACTTTCGATGAATTGGATAAGGAAGACCTGCGGTATACCTATAGTGTTAAAGACAACGTACAAGTGATTATCCCCACTGGAGTACATCAATTCTTCAATCCTCCCACTGGCTTTAGCACATTCTTTAAAGACCAATTTGTGGCGGTCCTTCGTCTTCCTCTTCACCCTTTCTTTTCCGACATATGCCGCTATTTCCAGATTCCCTTGGGACAACTGACACCCAATTCTATAAGGATTCTCTGCGGCTTTGTCGTGCTATGTGATGTGTGCGAACTATCCTGGTTCGCCAACTTATTCCATTGCTTCTTCACCCTCCGGCGACAGGAAGAGGGTACATTCCGCTTTCAGCCTCGCCTTCGAATTACTTTTTTCTCATCCCTACCGCCTTCTGACCCGAGCTGGAGAAATAAATTTTTCTTCATTAGTTTTCCTCACGAGGTGGAATGGCCCTTGCGATGACAACAGTTACTTCCTCCATCTCCTAAACTAGGGGAATTTCATCTTGACTCTTCTTATGTAGAAGCTTCGTCTCGCTTGGCCGGCTGGTGGCTGAACTTAACGCGTCTATTATCTGAGGAATTGTTGTCCTATTTTCGCCTGAGCTATCTGACCCATGAAACGCCTCGTTCCCTAGGTAAGCCTTTCTTTCCGTTCTGTTATCACTCTGTGGGCACTTTATTTCCATACGACAGTTAATTTTCCACTTTATCTTGTGCAGTTGAAGTATTAACCCGCGCTTCGGAGGTTCAGCCCCTTCCTCTGAGCGATATGGAGATAATGAGGCGTGGCCGAGTTATCTTGCAGAGAAGAGCACTCCCCCACTCGTCTTCAACTTCAATTGCCTGGGCTTCCCCAGCCAATCCTCCACCCCGACCTGCTCGGCAAGGGTCTTCTGGTGTCCGACCTGCTCCCTTAACTCGTCCCACTCACCCACGTACTGCACGTCTACCTCGGCCGGTCGCACTTGCTCACCCTCGGGCTACTCGTTCACCTCGACCGGCTACCCCTGCTCGCCCCGGGGCCCCATGTAGAGCTTGGCCTACTACCCCAACACCCTTCCAATCAATTAATCCTCCCAGAGCCACTTATATCCCTGGTCTGGGCCTTGGTGGAAGACGTATGAGCCTTGGTGGAGGATCAGGCAACGTTTTCTTTGCCAGCCCTGCTTTCAGAGAGACTTCTCAAGCAGCTCGCCGAGCCTGCTCCACAAATGACCGCCTGAGCCAGGATGCCCCCTCTCCCTCTAGGCGCAGGGCTCGATCGCCGTCCGATGATTCTGACTCGGATGGGCAGTCGCTGGCTCAGAGACGTCGGCGCCGAGCCTCTCGCCATGTGTTTGACTCAGGCCCTTCCACTGCCCCTTCTTCTCCTCCAGCCTCATTTGCCCCTCCTCTACCTCCCATTGTGACTCCGCCTACAATTCTGAACCAGGTAAATGATCCCCCTACTCCATCCAATAATCAGGTCGAGCCTCTGTTGGCTCAACCTTCCCTATCGCAGCAACCTCAGGGAGACGAAGCTGGTCCCTCAGAATGCCCTTCAGCTACCTCACCCTTAGCACCCCCCAGGGACCCTCTTCAGCTCCTTCTAGCTCAACCGCGGGGCCCTTAGCTCCTCTTAGCTCAGCCACAGGGCCCTAAGGACCACCCCCGCTTACTCATCATTGTTACAGTACCACTATTCCTTCTAAGGAGAGGTTATGGTCTCGAACAGATGTTCCCACCAGCTTCCTTAAGATAAAAGGTCGTCTGACCACTTTATGGGAAGAGAGCTTACAGCATATGGACTCCTTGCCTCCCCCAGCCCAAATGGACAAATTTGCAGAGTTGTATATCAAGGAAAACATTGAAGCATTCCAAACTGTTAATTTTCCCTCTCTTATCAGATATTTCTTGTATGCCCCAGGCTTGTACAGAGTCACTGCAGTGAACAATTCCTTCCATGCTATTTATTATCAGAATAAGGTACTGCGGGACCAGGTTGCTGAACTGAAATTGCAATTGAATGATCCTGCACAAGCCAGTCATACTTTACGGGCCGAGATAAAAAATGTGACCAGAAAGAAGAACAGTCTGGAATTATCCCTAGCGCGAGCCAACCAGGAAATTAAAGATCTCCAGGAAAAACAAAGTCAAGTTGATATTGTACACCAGCAGAGTACAAATCAGCAAGCTTTAGAGCATCAACGAGCTATGGACCAATTGGCTCAGAAGCTGCGTGCTGCCGAGACTCTAGGGCAGGATCGAGACCAAAAGTTAAAATCGCAGGAGGCCCTTTTGAAGTCTCAGGAGACCCAGTTGACCTCCCAAACAACAGAACTGGCCACTGCCCGAAATGAACTGGCTCAGGCTCGAGCCACCACAAGAGCGTATCAACAGCTCTGGCTATTTACAGGATGGAGAAAACGATCGCTGTCTGCAGAACCATGCTCTGTATTTGTGTTCTCCGGAATTCTGTGTATAGGTTGGACAGCGTTTCTCTACGTATGTTATCTATGGGGCGGGCGGAGCTCTACGCCAACTTTATGAGCAAGACTACTTAAAGTCACTTCCGCCTCCTGAATTTTTAGATCATGACCGGATCCTTAAAGATATCCCGGATGAAATTTTTGCTCCCTTCAAGTGATATTTCTTGACTACTTGTATATAATGACTTGAGAATTTCTTGTAAAGTACTTTGTTATTTCTTCATTTGCATTCTAAGGCTCACTTTTACTAAAATTACTTAGCTGTTGTCATAAAAAGTATTAGAACATACAATTTCTGCTTTCACATCTTCTGCTTTTCCCCATCTACTCTTCCCCGGTCTGTTATCCCTCCCGGTCTGTTATCCTGGTTTGTTGGATAAGTAACAATCCGACTTATCACCCTTCTCAGCCTGCTTCTTCAAACTCGATAAGGTCGCAGGTAATTAGCACTCCATGGTCGATCTAGTCTCTTTCCCCGTTCGTCTTGTAGATAATAAGCTCCAGATGCTAACTTTTTAATGACTTTATAAGGCCCATCCCATTGAGGTGCTAGCTTAGTCACATCCCCCACTGGCTTGATTTACTTCCAGACGAGATCTCCTTCTCTAAAGAATTGAGGAATTACTCTCCTGTTATAATTTTGTCTCATTCTTTGTCGATAGGCCTCCAACCGAGCCGCTGTTCTGTCCCGAGTTTCACTAATAAGATCCAGCTCAGCTAACTGTCGCTCTATGTTTCCTTCATCGTATAGTGTCCTCCTAACCGATGACACTCCAATCTCTATGGGTACAACTGCTTCATTGTCATAAACCAGGTGGAATGATGTCAGACCTGTACTTTCTCGAGGTGTTGTACGATAAGCCCACATACAGAATGTTTGGTAGCTCTTCCACTCAATTGCCGCTCACATGATCCAGCTTGACCTTCAGACCTCGTACTATTTCTCGATTGATTACCTCGGTCTGACCATTGTTTTGAGGGTATGCCACTGAAGTAAAAGCTTGCGTTATGCCAAACCCCTTGCACCAGGCCTGGATTCTTTATCCTTGAAATTGCCTTCCATTATCAGACACCAGCTTGTGAGGAATACCAAATCTGCAAAGAATGCTCTTCCATAGGAATTGAATGACGGGATCTTCTATGATCCCGGCCAAGGCTTCTGCTTCTACCCACTTAGAAAAATAGTCCACCGCCACCAATAAAAAACGCCTATGACCGAGCGCCATCGGAAATGATCTCACGATATCCATACCCAATTGATCAAAAGGACATGAAACTATAGAAGCTCTCAACAGGGTCGTAGGTCGATGTGTCAAGTTTTGATGTTTCTGGCAGGACAAGCATGTATTCACCAATTTGTGAGCATCTCTTTGTAAAGTAGGCCAGAAATACCCGGCCAGAAGTACCTTGCGAGATAATGTCCGACCACCCACATGATTGCCACAGCATCCTAGATGTATTTCTCGCAAGGCCTGGTCGGCTTCCTCCATACTCAAGCATTTAAGTAAGGGTCGAGAGAAGGACCTCTTGTAGAGCTGATCCCCGATCATGACATAAGCATGAGCCTGCCTCCTTATCAATCGTGATTCTTCTGGGTCGGTCGGTAAGATCTGCTGTCTGAGATAACTGATCATGGGCGCCAGCCAATCAATAGTTGCTTCTCTATTGTTTTACAAATCTATCTGGGCTATCAAAAAAGTTTGTGTCGTTGACCGATCCAACACCCAAGTAGTCAAGGAACTAGCCATCTTTGCTAGCTCATCGGCTCTTTCATTATCTGACCTGGGAATCTTGGTCACTGTGACCTCTACGAATTCCCCTTTCATCTTCTCATAGGCTTCCTGATATACTTGTAATTTGTCGTAATTTATCATAAAGTTGTCATTCACCTGCTGAGCTACCAAATGTGAATTTGAATAAATGATCACCCGGGCTGCCCCTACGTGCCGGGCTGCTTGCAGTCCTGCTAACAAAGCATCATATTTTGTTTCATTATTCGTGGCTCAGAAATTCAATCGCACTGCCAACTGGAATATATCTCCTTGAGGAGATATTACCAAGACCCCAACCCCGCTGCCCCTGGTGATTAGCAAACCCATCCACATAGATCTTTCAGGTTTCTTCAGAGTTGGTTTGATGCACTTCTGTTAAGAAATCTGCTAAGGCCTGTGCCTTAATAGCGGTGCGTGGCTGATACTGTATGTCATATTCTCCCAACTCCGTGGCCCATTTGATAAGCCAACCCGCAACCTCTACATTAGTTAGCGCTCTCCCCATGGTGCTATTGGTTAGGACTGTGATAGGATGCGACAAGAAATAAGGTCTTAACCACCGAGCCATAAGGACCAATCCATAAACCAACTTCTCTAGGGCCGTGTATCGAGACTCGGCTCCTTTCAATAAATGGCTAAAGAAATACACTGGTCGTTGTATATTATCATGTTCTTTAACGAGCACGGCCCCTACAGCCTCAGGGGTGGCCGACAAGTAGACCCACAAGGGTTCTCCTACAACTGGCTTAAATAGGGATGGGAGAGTCTCTAAATACTTCTTCAGTTCTTCAAAAACTTTGGTGCATTCTTCATTCCATTGGAATTTGGAGGCCTTCCTTAGCACCTTGAAGAAAGGAGCAGCTCGGTCTGCAGATCTGGAAATGAATCTTGACAGGGCCGTTATTCGGCCGACCAGCTTTTGGGTTTCTTTTAAATTTTACGGAGGCTGCATATCCTTGAGCACTTGAACTTTTTCAGGATTGACCTCTATTCCTCGCTCAGTCACTAGGTAACCCAAGAATTTTCCTCTTTTAGCTCCAAATAAGCATTTCAAGGGATTCAGCTTCAGACCATATTGCCGGAGAGTCCCGCATGTTTCTTCCACATCTTTGATTAAGTTCACGGCCAGAGGGGATTTGATGAGTATGTCATCTACATAGACCTCCACATTTCGCCTGATCTGCTCCCGGAAGACTTTATCCATCATTCGCTGGTATGTGGCTCCGGCGTTCCTGAGACCAAAGGGCATGACAGTATAACAGAAAGTACCATCAGCCGTGATAAAGCTAACCTTTTCTTGATCCTCCCTTGCTAAAGGTATCTGATGATACCCCTGGTAGGCATCCAACATACATATCCTCTCGCAGCCAGCCGTGGAGTCCATCATTTGATCAATCCGGGACAGGGGATAGTAGTCTTTAGGGCTGGCCCGGTTGAGGTCTCGGAAATCTATGCATACTCTCCACTTATTATTGTGCTTCTTTACTAAGACTACTTTGGAGAGCCATGAAGGGAATTGGACCTCCCGAACATGTCCTGCTTTCTTGAGCTGATCCACCTCGGCTCTTATTATCTTATTCTGGTCAGCTGAGAAATTCCTTTTCTTTTGCTTTACAGGTCGGGAATCGGGTAATAAATGCAGCTTGTGTTCAGCTACTTCCGGCTTGACCTCGGGCAGCTCCTTAGTAGACCAGGCAAAGACATCCTGGTTGCGGATCAAGCACTGAATTAACTCTTCTTTGAGGGGAGAGGGAAGGTCGCTTGCCATCCAGGTTAGACTTTCAGGTCGCTCGGTGTGTAGTTGTACTTCTTCCCAAGGGATGGGTTCTTCAGCTATAGGAAGAGGCTCCTCCTGCACCGCATGAACACCTCCATCTTGTATTCTTTGATTTTTCCGAGCCTCTACTCGGACCATATCAATGTAACACCGGCGAGAAACCCTCTGTTCTCCTTTAACTTCCCCGACCTACTCGGCCACAGGAAATTTGATTTTTTGATGGAAGGTCAAGACAGCAGCCCTAAACTCATGCAGGGCGGGCCTTCCTAAAATAACGTTGTAAGAAGAAGGGGAGTCCACTACTATAAAAATGCTCCTCCTTGTGCGCACCAACGGCTCGGTGCCCAAAAATATGGCCAGCTTAATCTGACCCATAGGCTTCACTTCATTGCCTGTAAATCCGTATAAAGATGTGGCCACCGGCTGGAGTTCAGTAGCATCAATCTGCATCTCTTCAAATGCAGTCCTGAACAGCATGTTGACTGAGCTCCCCGTGTCAACGAAAACCCGAGCCACTCGGCTATTGGCGATAATGGCTTTGATGATGAGGGCATCGTCATGAGGCAACTCCAGACCCTCCAGGTCTGCTGGCCCGAAGCTAATAACAGGGCCAGTGGCTTGCTCCTGACTGCATCCAACGGCATGAACCTCCAAGCGCCGGACATGAGACTTGCGTGCTCTCCTTGAATCTCCGTCAGTTGGCCCACCAAAAATCATGCCAATCTCTCTGACAGCCACATTGCCTCTGTTCTCAGCCTCCCGTGATCCTTCAGGCTCTTTTCCCCAGCCAGGCTGATGAGTACTAGGTCCTGCAAGGACGGGGCGAGATTGCCCGGCCTGTCCAGTCGCTCCCCTTTGTTCCTCCATCATTTTGATTAATTAAGGGGCTAGCTCGGTCGAACTAGAAACAATGATTAGTGTCATGTGTATGTGACCGATGATAAGTACAATACCTATTATTCCATGGCCCTGGTCGAGGAGCATGCACAGCGGCAACTCGAGGTGCAGGTCTGACTTCTGGTCCAAGATGGAAGGCAGGTGTGGCTTCCCAAGCGCGCGGTAGAGGTTGAGGAGGTGGTTGAGGTACCCTTCTTTCTTGCTTGTTGGTGGAAGGAGGTGGTCTTTCAGCTTTCCTCCTAGCTGCTTGTGCTTCTTCCACTTTAAAACTTTTTCTACCATCTTATCAAAATTTCGAGCAGGATTTTTGATGAGATCTCTGAAGAATTCTCTCTCTCCTAATCCATGAGAGAAGACGCTCATCAGAATCTCTAAAGTGGCAGTGGGGACATCTTGAGTCACTTGATTAAAGCAGTTGATATAACTTCTCAGGGGCTCAGTCGGCCCTTGCTTCAGAGCGAAGAGACAATGATCTGTCTTCTGATACTTCTTGCTGCTGGCAAATTGGCGCAAAAAAACCATTTTGAAGTCCAAAAAACAGGTAATGGACCCTTGAGGTAGCTCATCGAACCACTTTAGGGCCGCGCCAGCTAAAGTGTTCAAGAAAACTCTACATTTGACAACATCGCTGTATTGGTGTAGCAGGGCCGCATTTTTAAATTTTTACAAGTGCTCTTCCTGGTCCTTGCTCCTGTCAGACTCTCCGATCGATGGGGCTCTATAACCTTTAGGCAGTCTTTCATTTAGAATCCTGGCCGAGAAAGGTACTTTCTCGTCCGGATCTTCAGGGAACACCTCGGGTATGATAAGGGCCTTCCCCTTCTTCGAATCTCGCGGCAAGTAACTTTTTGTTGGAACCCCAAGGTGTTTTGATGTGATCAAACAAGCTAAGTTAGGTCCTGCGTTTGTTTAACCCTTGTGTCTAAGTGTGCAGGAGCTTAGGAACACAGGAAGTCGAGTGGAAGACGCGGCTAGCGAGAAGGACGGCACGGGAGAGAGCCGACGGGCTCGGTGCGTCTGAGGGACGAGGTGTCCGCGGAAGAGTACACCGGTGGACGAGAAGAGCGTGCGCGGCGCTCGAGGGACGAGAAACCGGGAAGGAAGGCTGCTCGAGGAGAAGGCCGGAACATGGGTTCGGGTGAGCCCTATTCCGGAAGGCCGAGATCACCCAAGCTAACGGAGCCGGAGCGAACAAACCCGGACCGAAACGAGCTAAACCGGAGTAGTAGAATCGGACCGCAAAAAGTCAACAAAGTTGACTTAAGGGGTCCGGGCGCCCGGAATCATTCCGGGCGCCCCGGGCACTATTGAGGGTCCGGGCGCCCGGAACCCCTCCGGGCGCCCGGAGCTGACTTTTGACCAGGATCACGTCAAACGCGATCTGATCGTTGGGGATAAAATTTTATCCCCTCCAGGGCGCCCGGAACTCCTTCCAGGCGCCCGGACCAGTACTATAAATATAGTACTGGTCTGCATAGATCATTTAACTCACTTGTAATCAATTCTTTCTGTGCTTTCAGTTGTGTTCTTTTCATTTGTGCTGTCAACGTTGTAAAGAGGCTTCTCCGCCTATAGGAGATCATAGTACGCTTACTTTCCTTGGATTAGCAATCCTCTGATTGCAAACCAAGTAAATCTCTGGTGTATGATTTCTTTACTTAGTCTCTACTTTTTATTACAAGTGTTTATGTTATATAGTTGAAATCCGGGAAAGGTTCGAGTTTAATTTTGTAGGGCAATTCACCCCTCCCCTCTTGTCGGCCTCCAAAGGGACCAACAAGTGGTATCAGAGCGAGGGCGCTTCAGGAGGACTAACCGCCGATCGAAGCAACAAGATGGCCGGACCAAGCATCGTCCCACCAAAATTCGAGGGGAACTTCGCAGACTGGAAGCGTCGTATGGAGGTATTCCTAAAAACATATTTTGAAATTCGATTTATTATGAAATATGGTTTTGTAGCTCCAATAGATAAAGATGGAAAAGAAAAAGAAGAGAGCGATTGGACAAAGAAGGAGCAGAATGAGTCGGTAGCAAACAGCCGTGCGGAACATCACCTGCTGAGCGTGTTACCGCCTCAAGAGATCAACCGCATCGGAAACTATTTATTTGCTAAAGAACTTTGGGAGAAGTTCTTGGAACTCCACGAAGGCACGTCCGAAGCAAAGCTCGCTAGAAGGGACATCCTCCGCAACAAACTGATGAACATCCGTCTGGAGAAAGGTGAGAAAGTAGTCGGTTTACACGCAAAGGTAAAAGAACTAGTTACTAGTCTCGAGAACCTCGGTGAAACGATAACAAACCGGGACACTATACGCTACGCGCTCAACGCGTTTCCAAGAACTCCGGAATGGACATCAATCGTCGACGCCTACTACATCTCAAAAGACCTGGAGGTAAGCACTTTAGAAGAGTTGTTTTCTACTCTTGAATTGCATGAAACCAGGTATGCAGGAACGACAAAGGATACAACCCAGACTATGGCGCTGAACGTAACCCAGAAGGATGAACTCGAGTCAGACTCCGAAGACGATCAAGAAGCATACATGGTAAGAAATTTTAAAAAGTTTTTTAGATCTAATAAATTTAAAATGCAGAATAAAAGGAATCAAAAAGGTGGAAGAAAGGTGCGGTGCTACCAGTGTCAGAAGGAGGGACACCTAAGAGAAGACTGCCCAGAACTCAAGAAGGCCAAAAGGAAGTCTCCCAAGAAACACAACCTAAAAGCAACTTGGGACGACACTTCTTCATCCGAATCAGAAGCTCAAGAATATGCCGGAATAGCACTAATAGCAAGCTACGATAGACAAAGTATATCAGAACCTAGCATCGATGAAGGGGGAGCGACCTCGGATGAAAGCAGTGAAGCAGGGGGAGATTCAGGCTTCAAGTCCGATATGGTAAGTGAGGTATGCCTCTTACCCCCTGATCAACTTTATTCTGGCATTAAGGCAATGACGAAATCCATGTATAAATTAGAAAATGAAAATATCAAATTAAAAAATGAAATTTTGGAAACAAAAAGAATTTTAGCAAAATCATGTCTTATAGAGGATTTTGATAAATTGAAAATTGAAAATGAAAAACTAAAAGAAGAAATAGAAAGATTGAAAAAATATAAAAGTTCAAATATTTCTACTTTTAGCAATTATAGAGGTTTAAATTGGTATTATAGATTTCATCAAAGTCAAATTAGAAATATATCAAAAATCTATGTACCTAGGAAATACTTGGTTAACCCTGTAGGTAGGAATCTCTACTGGGTTCCAAAAACCTGTTTAATCTAAAATTAGACTTAGCATTTTCAGCAAGGAAATTAAACGACTAATTTCATTATGAGGCTTTGTCTAAGGAAGTGGTTGTTGCTCCAATAACCAAGAAGGCCTAGTGCCTCGCCACGACCTGGAAGCCAAGTATCGAAATGAAAAGTTTAATTGACTAAATGAAAAAGCATTAATTTAATTTACATAATGCTATAAAAGAGTTATTCAATTGTGTTAGAAAATATTTAAAATTAATTTATAAAAAAAAAAATCATGGAAAATAATTTTTTTTAATTGACTTAGAAAATTTCTGAAAATTATTAACTTAGATATTTTTTAACTTAGGAATTTTTCTATGAATATTGTCTTAGACATTTTTCTTTGAAAATTGCCTTAAAAATTATTGTCTTAGACATTTTTCTTTGAAAATTGCCTTAAAAATTATTGTCTTAGACATTTTTCTTTGAAAATTGTCTTAGAAATCTTTTATGAAAATTAACTTAAAAATTTTTCTGTATATTGACTTAGAATTTTTTTTAAACTAGATATTCTCTTTTGAAACATTACCTTAGAAATTAATATTAACTATCTTAGAAATTTTTATGAAAATTGACTGAGAAAATTTTTTTTGAGTTATCTTAGAATTTTTTTTGCCTTATAATTTTTCTTAAAATTGACTTAGAATTTTTTTTTAAAGTTAACTTAGAATTTTTTTTTATGATAATTTTGCCTTATCATTTTTTCTTAAAATTGACTTAAATTGTTTAATTAGAAATTTTTTTGGGAATGTTGAGATAAGTTTCAAACTTAAAATTTTTTTTATAAACACTTGTGACTGTTTTTATCTGAAAAGTGTCTGAATTTACCTGAGACTTGTTTATCACCCTAATTTTTATGTGATCAAAGGGGGAGAAGTATGTTAAGTCTAGGGGGAGATACTATAATTTTTAAATTGAAAAATATTTGGACTTAATGGAAAATAAATCGTTTTTATTGCATATGGTTACCCTAACTTAACTTGGGTTGCTCACATCAAAAAGGGGGAGATTGTTGGAACCCCAAGGTGTTTTGATGTGATCAAACAAGCTAAGTTAGGTCCTGCGTTTGTTTAACCCTTGTGTCTAAGTGTGCAGGAGCTTAGGAACACAGGAAGTCGAGCGGAAGACGCGGCTAGCAAGAAGGACGGCACGGGAGAGAGCCGACGGGCTCGGTGCGTCTGAGGGACGAGGTGTCCGCGGAAGAGTACACCGGTGGACGAGAAGAGCGCGCGACGCCGAGGGACGAGAAACCGGAAGGAAGGTCGCTCGAGGAGAAGGCCGGAAACTGGGTTCGGTAAGCCCTATTCCGAAGGCCGAGATCACCCAAGCTAACGGAGCCGAGCGAAGACCCGGACCAAACGAGCTAAACCGAGTAGTAGAATCAGACCACAAAAGTCAACAAAGTTGACTTAAGTCCGGGCGCTATCATGGCCCCGGAATCCGGGGCCCGGAGTGACTTTTGACCAGATCGCGTCAAATGCGATCCGATCGTTAGATAGAATTTTATCCTCCGTGCCGGAACTCCTTCCAGCGCCGGACCAAGACTATAAATATAGTACTGGTCTGCACATTCAGTTTAACTCACTTGTAATCAATTCTTTCTGTGCTTTCAGTTGTGTTCTTTTCATTTGTGCTGTCAACGTTGTAAAGAGGCTTCTCCGCCTAGAGGAGATCATAGTACGCTTACTTTCCTTAGATTAGCAATCCTCTGATTGCAAACCAAGTAAATCTCTGGTGTATGATTTCTTTACTTAGTCTCTACTTTTTATTACAAGTGTTTATGTTATATAGTTGAAATCCGGGAAAGGTTCGAGTTTAATTTTGTAGGGCAATTCACCCCTCCCCTCTTGCCGGCCTCCAAAGGGACCAACACTTTTAGTCATGGAGGCTTGAGGCTACTCCTTCTTGAGGCTCTGCCCTTGAGGCTCGGACTGATAATATCCCATGCCAGGTTCACGATAAGGAATTTGAGGAAATACCTCTGGCTGCTTTCTTTTAGAACCCTGATCTGAAACAGGGAGGGGCTCCTTGGAAGCTTCAGCAAGAGCTTGTCGTGGTCGTGAAACAGTTGCTTGCCTCTCGGAGGTTGCCAACCTTTTGGCCTCCTTGAAGAGTTCGTATTCTCCGGCGGTCATAGTGACATGAATACGGCCAGACTCCTCCATCGTCACGTTCCGGAACAGGTTGTTGTGTTCCCACAGACGCGCCAAATTTGATCCCGTCCGGAAGCTGAGTCGGATGAAGGCGGGCCTTGTTGTGCGAAAAGTTGACGGAGAGTCATTGAAGCGACGGATGTACCGGGTACCCCCCTAGAAAGGTTCACACGGGCGGTTGACGGCTAGAGATGATCAGGATGATGACGTTGTTGCTCTGCACATACTCAGACGAGTCCCACAGTCGTTAAAGACCAAAACCCAGGGAAAAAGTCCTCGGGTCAGACCCTCCGACGCTCAAGTCAGGTACTTTTTCCCCAGAAATCGCAGAGAAAGGACGAAAAGTAAAGACTAGTGAGAAATGACGAGTGAGCGTACCTGCGTAAGGGACAAAGCATCCCTTTTTATACTGCTCTGGAACCTGGCGAATGTCAGGGAATGTCGGGTGTCAGGCTTTGTCTGGCGGTGGTTGACACGTGACTTCCTCCTATAGGCTGGCAGAGGAATTGAGAGGATTATGAGCGTTCAACTGGTAGAATATTCCCTGACATGTGATGGTTATTCTCTGGTAAGTGGTTACGATTCCTTGTATATTTGTCCCGTAGTGTCTGGTCCCTTGACTCGCGTCCTTATGTGTCATCCGAAGCATGTACGTCACGACCTGCACGCTAGGTCGGCTTCCCGACCTGCCTCTGTTTGCTGCTATCCGCTGTAAGGCATGTGCGTCCCGACCTGTATGCTGGGTCTGGTTCCTGACCCCCATCTGTCTGATTATCCAAGGTATGTACGTCCCGACCTGCACGCTGGGTCTGGTTCTTGACCCCCATCTGTCTGATTATCCAAGTCATGTACGTCCCGACCTGCACGTTGGGTCTGGTTCCTGACCCCCATCTGTGATTATCCAAGGCATGTACGTCCCGACCTGCACGCTGGGTTGACTTCCCGACCTACACCCTCTTGAGACCAGGTCTGGCCTAACTCGTAAATACTGTCCTTTGACTAGTCTGTCGATAGGGGCTTTGACTTTAACCACGTGGGCTTGAATCTTGACCTCTATGTAAGCCTGACTCCTGACCGCCACGCTGGCGCGACTTTTGACTGGCCACGGGGGCCAGACTTTTGACCTCCACGCTGGCGCGACTTTTGACCCTTGTGGAGCCTTGACTCCGAGCCACATCATCTCACAGACCCCACACCAATGCACCGTATCATAGTCGATATAAAAAATCATTAAGAATTTTTTCAATGGAAGGTTAATGCGACGAGAACAAAAAAAATTATTATCATTTCAAAAATACACGATGACTATTTATCAATTGGCATATAGAATCCATGCGGATCATTATAATGAGCACCTACAAATTACTAAAACAACTATCTTTCAATGGTTATGAACTCTTATTGACATATAATTGAAGTATTTCAGACCTAATATTTGAGAAGATTCAATGTTGCTTGAAATGCATGATCAGAGACACGACATCCCTAGCATGTTGGGTAATATTAATTGTATGTATGAATAGTGAAAAAATTGTCCCGTTACTTGGAAATGTAAATTTACTCAGAGAGATCATGATGTCCAATAATTGTGCTTCAAGTAGTCACATTTGCAGATTTATAGATGTGGTATACTTTTTTGGGATTGCAGAATTGTATAATGATATCAACGTGCTTAACAAATTACAATTATTCAATTACATCTTGCAAGAAAATACACATGAGGTTAATTTTATGGTTAGCAATGCAAAAAATACAGAAGGATACTATTTGACTAATGAGATTTATAAAAAATTGATTACTTTTGTCGAGAGCTTTCCATACTCCAAGGATCCCAAAAGAAAAATTTTTAAGGGACAATAAGAGACAACGAGAAAGGATGTAGAATGGGTATTTGGGGTGTTTCAATCTCGATGAACAATGATTAGAGATTCAGGATAATTTTGGTATAGGGATAATTTAAAGGACATCATATATATATATATATATGTATTATTTTACACAACATGATTATTGAAAATGAGTGATATGTAATCCATTAGTCTGATGATAAAAGAGATTCTTTATTATAAATATTTCAAGGTTTCACCTAAGAATTTTAAAAATATCTTTAGAGAAATTATCAGCTATGTGATAATTAATTATATTATCAACTTCGAGTTGACTTGGTTGAATAAATTTGGGTACGTTATAATTGTAATTAATAAAAAAATAATTTATTAATTGTAATACAAATACTAACTTTTTTAATTATTAATGTTATTTCAAAGTATTAACTTTTTTAAATTATTAATGTTATTTAAATTAATAATTTATGAAATTAACTTTTATATAACAATATATATTTAAAAAAATATGAGACCTAAAAAAAATATTTGAAAGATAATTTTTTTCCCATAGAGGATATATAAAGTTTTTATTTAATAATTAATTATTATTATTATTATTTTTTATAAAATGATCGTGACAATAAATGAGATCATGTACAACATAAGGAGATTATATAAAAATTCGAATACACTAACTTCGATTAGTAGCGTATAGTGCAGTAATATGTATAGAGTCGTCAATTTGGGTTGGGCCCGTCGGGTTGACCCGCCCCACCAAACTAACTAAGCGGGTTGGGTTGGAATTTTATCAACCCAAGCCCGCCGCGGGCCGACCCGTCTAGACCCGCGGCCCGCATGGGTCGATCCGCGACGGGCTTGGATTGGCCCGCGGGTTGAAAAACATATGTTCAAAAATCAATTAATTGTATTTTTTATAGGTGGTGAAATATTGGGCTGAGAGAGGGATATGGGGCTTTACAGTTTTCAAACACAAATTAAAGAAGCTTAAAGGACAACCTCTTTTAACAATAGCCAGGTTTCACAACTTTTCCCTTTACTAACAATTCAGTTGATTTTTTTTGTTTTGTTGCTTCTATTGGGGATTAACATCCAGGTGAGATTAATTGCATAGTTTGACTGCTTATGGTAATTGCCTCCACTTTTAAGTTTGGTAAATTTCTTTGATAACTTGTTGCATGTATATATCTTAATTGCAACCTTTTCTATCTTTTCTCTAGAATACCTTTCAAACAATCAAAACAATATATTGACTTTCCTTGATGATATAATTCGGCGTTTCACCAATCACTCACCCTTGCAGCAGCAAAAGATCCGGCGGCCATCCACCCCTTCCTCCGGCGGTAGATTGAGGGAACTCAAGATCGGTTTCGGATTCGGAATTCGGACAATGGCCCCATCCGAATTTTGGACCGACCGACCCCAAGCTAGTTAGCTGCATTTCGGAATAGCTCAGCTTCCCCAGTTGCTCAACTCCGTCCTCGACTAACCTCCTCTTCGTGCGTAGGGGTGAAGAATCAAACCTTAAACCTAGAATGAAGAAGGAACCACAGCAACCCCCGGAGGAGCTGGGTTTCCCTATCCCCTTCTCCGACATTCTCCATCCCTCCCCTCCCTTTGCAGATGGGAAGGACATTACTACCCGGGGCCGTTAGATACGCAAATAGAGAATATAGCGTCGGTGGTCACATTTTTTTCTGTATTTTCAATGTTTACAAAGACTAAGATTGCAAAAACTTGATAGTAACTAAAAATATTACAGTAATTAACTTAATAATATTAACTTCAATATTGAATTTAAAAGAAACGATGAACAATAAATTAAACTTATGGTATTTCTAAATTGTAAGCTATTTCAACCAAATACCAAACATAAGTAATGATTAAAAGAAACTAAAAGTTACCTGATAGATGACTGATTTATAACAATACTGAGAACGGAGCTTCGAAACTGATTTATAACAATACTGCGAACGGAGCGTCGAAAGTCAAGATAATGGAAAAACAAGAATCGCTTTATCAACAAATGAAAGAACCATACATGGGTAAAGGGGAGAAAAGAGAAGAATGGAGCGACTGTGACGATGCCGGTTTTTGCTTGCATCTGCCCTTTTATTTAGGACAAGCGAACTAAAAACATGAGTATCGCGTGAATCGATTCTAAGAAAAAATGCGGCTCAAATTTGAAATAAAGCCGCTTAATGTTTTCGATCTGACAATGCCTCGGCAGATTGCGTGCAACACAAGTATCAAGTCGCGTGCATCAGACGCTATTGTACCATTATATGTTAGTACAGCAAGTCATAAAACGTCACCATACATCGTTACACATTTAGAGTTGTCAAACGGGTCAACTCGTGACAGGGCGAGTCGGCCCATGGCGGGCCAACCATTTGACGGGGCGGGACGGGCCGACCCGTCAACTTGACGGGTTGAAAAATCTCCAACCCAATCCAATCGAAAGCGGGTCGCGGGTTTGGCGGGCCAACCCGCGGACCCATAATTTTTTTAAAAAAAATTCAACTTCTCTAATTTCCTCGAATAGGAAGATTTTCTTTCCATGTATCATCTTTAAATTGCATCTACCAACATGAGTAAATAAGAAAAGGAAATAAAAAGAAGCACAAAAGGATGATTTGGGCATGATACAGCTTAGTAGAAAGCATGCATTCAAGCGATGGTTTAGGGTTTAGGGTTTAGGGTTTTAGGGTTTAGGGTTTAGGGTTTTTTTTTTTTTTTTTTTTTTTTTTTTTTTTTGTAAAAGCCCAGGCTATCAGGGGGGCCAAACCTGACCTGCTAGCCTAGGGGAACAAGGGGTTTCTCTCTTGCAAGAGAGTACATGTGAATTTGCAACACATAAAAGATAAAGTAAAGCTTTACATGTGATATCCAATGGCCTCCAAGCTCCTACAGATCCACATAGGTACAAACAACCGTTGTCTCTCATCAGCCGCCCGCCATAACTGTCCTCTGCGCTCCATGATAATAGTGCCAACGTAGTCCTAGAGCAGCACCCCAGAAAGTCCAGCCCAAGCTCCATGAATCGCCATCAAAGACATCAGTGAGGTAAAAACCGATGTCTCTCACCTGCCGCCCACCATAGCTGTCCTCTGCGCTCCATGATAATAGTGCCAACGTAGCCCTAGAGCCGCACCCAAGAAAGTCCAGCCCAAGCTCCATGAATCGCCATCAAAGACATCTGTGAGGTAAAAACCGATGTCCTTTCCTGCTCCGCTATCAAAGACATCAGTGAGGTAAACCGATGTCCTTTCCTGCTCCGCTCCCAAACAGTCCTCCAACACACCCGATGTTCACTTTTGGCAAGTGACCAGCCCTCAACGGATTTAGTGTGTCCTTACCGCAGCCGTTTGCTACGGACTAGGCAGGCCAATGGTGGGCCTACTCACCCTCTTTGGCTTTTTGGCAAAGCCACAGCCCTCAACGGATTTGGCACGCCTTTACCGCAGGCGTTTGCTACCGGCTCGCTAAACCATAGGTGATCTAGTACACCCGATGTTCACTTTTGGCAAGTGACCAGCCCTCAACGGATTTAGTGTGTCCTTACCGCAGCCGTTTGCTACGGACTAGGCAGGCCAATGGTGGGCCTACTCACCCTCTTTGGCTTTTAGGCAAAGCCACAGCCCTCAACGGATTTGGCACGCCTTTACCGCAGCCGTTTGCTACGGGCTAGCTAGACCATAGGTGGATCTAGTCACCCTATTTGGCTTTTTAGCAAAGCCACAGCTATCAACGGATTTAGTGTGTCCTTACCGCAGCCGTTTGCTACGGACTAGGCAGGCCAATGGTGGGCCTACTCACCCTTGTTGGCTTTTTTGGCAAAGCCACAGCCCTCAACGGATTTGGCACGCCTTTACCGCAGCCGTTTGCTACGGGCTAGCTAGACCATAGGTGGATCTAATCACCCTATTTGGCTTTTTAGCAAAGCCACAGCTATCAACGGATTTAGGATGCCTTTACCGCAGCCGTTTGCTGCGGGCTAGATAGCTCTAAGGTGGAGCTATTCACCCTCCATCAAGTGTGCTATCCTGGCTTGCAAGAGCTCCTGATATACGGCAAGCCCAATCTGTCCATCCTGCAAATACCAAGTAGCAAACCAACAATCTCCTGCCCCTCCATCACCCTCTCCCCCTCCACCTGATATGCCTGGTTGGCGAGGAAGTCTGCAGCCGCGTTCCCCTCCCTATATATGTGTGTACATCTGACCCCATACTGTCGTACAAGCCTTCTGATCCGTAAGATCTCCTCCCGAAACTCCCAGGAAATACCAGAAGACCTGATGATATGCAGTGCCACCAGGGAATCCGACTCCAGCCAAATAGGGGAGAGCCGCCTATCCACGCACAACTCCAAGCCTCTCAGGATCGCCATAAGCTCCGCTCTGATATTGGAGCCCTCTCCAAGGACTCCCTGCCTGGCCACCACCACCTGTCCACTATGATCTCGAACAATAGCACCGTAAGAAGACTCACCTGGATTCCCTCTAGAACTACCATCTGTGTTGAGCTTGAACCATCCATCATCAGGCCTCCTCCAGTGTACTGCTGAGATCGTGTGCAATGTTCGTATCCTCACCTGAATCCCCATAGCCTGGGCTGCCGAGGTAGCTCCCCTCCAGTGCCTGGGCTTGATGATACCAGATGCCATCCCGACCCTCAAATACTGTGTGATCTGCCTGATAATCTTCTGTCCCTCTGGCCTCAGCCCCCTGTGCTTGGAG
The DNA here is from genome assembly GCF_018446385.1 of Zingiber officinale. Lineage (NCBI taxonomy): Eukaryota > Viridiplantae > Streptophyta > Magnoliopsida > Zingiberales > Zingiberaceae > Zingiber > Zingiber officinale. Next base: position 120,850,764 of record NC_055999.1, read on the forward strand.
TCGTTCCTGGCCGTCCACAGGAACCAACAAATCAAAAGGGGGGTGATCTCCCTCACCGAACCAGTGCTGCTCCAAGCTGTGCCTACCCTCCAGCTCTCCATCACCCTCCAGCTGCCAACCCCAAATAAATGTCCAAAGTACCCTCAGACATCTCCTGCCACCGGGCTCCCATAGAACAGATGCTCCCATGACTCCACTGCCGCACAGCACTGGCATCTGGACACTAAGCATACACCACGCTGCTGTAAGATCTCGTCCACTGGCAGTCGTCTCCGAAGGAACCTCCAAATGAACACGGAAATGGTGGGGAGGAGAAGTCTGCTCCAGGTCACTATCGCTACATCCTCCCTCTGGTGCGCAGTCCTGTAGGCCTCCCAGGCAGACCTCGTAGTAAATCTCCCATCCCTGGTGGGTCGCCACAGCAGAACGTCCTCCTCCTCGGGCCTCAGCTGAACCTCTGTCACCTCCTCAGCCACTGATGAGGGCAGCACCCTCTGAAGTGTCTCCTGACTCCAACTGCCATCTGCTAAAAACCGGTCCACTCTGACATCTGGAGGCCCCTGCACTGTACACCACTCTGACAACGGTCCCCTCTCCATCCACCTGTCATGCCAGAAGCTGAGGTGGCCCTGCCCAATAATCCACCCAATCTGTCTCTCTGCCACCGGTCTGGTCTGAATCATCCTGCGCCAGCTAGGGGAAGCATTGCTCCTCAGAGTCACCACACCTGGGTCCACCGTCCCACAATAAGATCTCCTCAAAAATCTGGCCCAAGGAGTGCACTGCTCTCTGAATCTGAACCACAGCTTCATAGATAAGGCCGCCCCCACCTCTGACAGTCGTCTGATCCCCAGCCCTCCCTCCTGCTTCGGCCTGCAAATGTCCTTCCAGGCTACCCAATGCACCTTCCTATCATGCCCCACTGAGCTCCAGAAAAAAGATGCAAACACCCCCTCCAGCTTCTTCAGGACCTCCAAAGGAGGCTGGGTCACCTGTAGGAGATAGACAGGCAGAGAACTCAAAACACTCTGGATCAGCATCAGGCGACCCCCATGTGAAAGGCGTGAGAGGTTCCAACCCTGAAACTTCCTCTGAATCTTTGCCAGCAGTGGCGTAAAGTGGACTGTCCTCTTGTTCCCTGAGATGATTGGAACCCCCAAATAAAGCATAGGCCTCTCCCCCAAACCAAAGCCTGTAACCGCTGCTATCTGCTGCCTCCTCCTGTCAGATATGCACCTCGAAGGGAAGAAGGAGCTCTTCCCTGCATTGATCGCCTGTCCTGTCTGGGCCTCATACCTGTCCAAAAAACCCTTCCCCCTCCTCACACAGTCCAGAGACCCATTCAGGAAAATGACCACGTCATCCGCATAGGCCAGGTGAGACACCCTCATATCACATCCTGTCGCATAAGCCATCCCTGGGTACGCTGCAAATAAGGCCTCTAACCCTCTGGAGAAAAGCTCCGCCGCCAAAATGAAGAGGAAAGGGGAGATGGGGTCGCCCTGCCTCAATCCACGCTGTGATCTAAAGAAGCCTGACAGCTGTCCATTCACCAGGACCGAAAACCAAGAAGAAGTCACACACCTCCTGACGAAAGCAATCACTGACTCTGAGAACCCAAATGCTGCCATGACTCTGAAAAGGACGCCCCACTGCACTCTGTCATATGCCTTGGCCATGTCCAGCTTCAGTATAAGGTTCCCTCCTCTGGTGTGATAGTTGAGCTTGTGGTCAAGCTCCTGAGCCATCAAGATATTGTCTGAAATCAGTCTCCCTGGAACAAAACCACTCTGAGCTGGGGATATTACCTTCCCTATCACTGAAGCCATCCTCTGCGCCATCAGCTTAGAGATGATCTTATAGGACACATTGCATAAGTTGATGGGTCTGAAATCCTGCCACCTCTGCGCACTGTCCACCTTGGGGATCAACACTATAGTATATTTACCTAGTCGGCTGAAGAATCCAGATCGCTCAAGGACATCCTTCCCAACACATGAAATAAGCTGTTCAAAGAAAGCCATCGGACCCTAGGTTCTACTACCACATGCGACAGGATCACCGACTCTCCTCTGCTGCTGGGAGCCCCTCAAGCAGCAACCCATCCCCTACCCCAACCAAGGAGGGTATCACCTATGCGTCCACCACCGTACTATCCACTCCCTCCCCTGTCAGCAGCTCCTGAAAAAAACCGACTCCTGACTCTCTCCTCCTCTCAGGCTGGTCCAGGCACTGCCCCTCCTCCCAAACTCTGAAAAGTCTGCTAGCTGACCTCTTCTTCTGAACTTTGTATTCCTCTCCCCCTCTCCCATCCATCTGATAGCAGCTCTTTGCTTCCAGAAGTCCTCCTCCATGTCTAGCACTCTGAATAGATGAGCCTGACACTCTGACCTGTGAATCCTGCTCTGCTCTGTGGGGTCCCTGTCATATGCCTGCTCAGCTGCAGCCATACTCTCCTCAGCCTGCAAAACCCTGTCATGTATGTTACCAAACACCTCCGTGTTCCACCACTTCAGATGTTCCTTCAGCCTCCTCGCACCATCCTCAGAGCTCTCAGCCCTCGTGCCACACTAGGTAGACACACCAACCTCACTGCTCTGATAAAGTCCCCTGCAGCACCCACATCCTCCGAAACTCAAGGAGGCCCTCGGCTCGGAAGCCTGGAACTCCACAAGTAGAGGTGATCTAAGGCTGCCCTGCTCAAATGCTCCACTCTGACTGTGAAATCCAGACTTCCCCAGGAGGGAGACAATAGGACCCTATCCAGCCTCTTCCACACCCTGTTATTCGTCCATGTGTACCTGTCCCCAACAAAACCTGCATCCACCAGTCCAGCAAGCATGATAAAATTATTGAAATCCTCCATGGCCCCTGGCCTAGCCAGAACTCCTGCTGAGTGCTCCTCCATGCTAGATATGACATTGAAGTCTCCTCCCACTAGCCACAATCTGTCTCCCTCTGGCCTCAGCTCCTCCAAGCTCTCCCATAGTAAGCTCCTCTCCAACCTCGTACACTTGGCATAGACCACTGTCACAATCATAGAAGAAGGGAACAGCTGCGAAGAAAGCTCCAAGTGTAGAAACTGGTCATGGTCAAACAAAACTCTACAAGCAATAGTAGAATCCCAGAAAAACCAAACCTTCCCAGATTTATTAGAGACTACCTCCTCAAACCCCATGCGCCGAGCCATATACCTGCAGTCCAAATCAACCATAGGCTCCAACACTGCTAAGAAACTCAGATGATGATGTCGTCTCAGAAACAAAGCCCTCCTCTGCGTCGCCAAGTTCCCAAACCCCCTCACGTTCCATATGATACCAGACATGACTAATGGGAGGGGGTGCGAGCCTGCTTTGAAGTCTGGCTCCTAGTCATTCGTGGCTCCAAACCCACCTTCGGCCACTGCGCCTTGAATACCTTAGGCATCCCCGCTTTCCTTCCTCTGGGTGGACTGACCACGGATGCTAGGCTGTGTCCCCCACGTGATGAAGAGCTAGTATCTGCCTCCTCATACTCCTCAAAGGTCTTCTGAAAGTCTGGATCCTCTGAGCTCTCTGGGATAACCTGTGTGAGCCTAGCAGGCTTTTTCTGACCCAAATATTCTGAGACTCCCTGATCCGCTGAGGAGCTGGAATATCTGTCTAGACAATCATCCTCTGGCAGCTCCCCCGATGTCTCCAGTACCCTGGGCTCCTCGCCACTGATCCAGCTGACATCCTGCAACCCCCTGGAGAGGCCCCCCTGTCCCTGTGCTCCATCTGTGTTCTTCTGCTGTGCCCCTATGCCTGACCTCTGTACTGTCTGAGAAGCCTGCTCCCCCTGGCCGAAACTCTGGGATGACTGATCCCCCACCTGTTGCTCTCCTCCCTCCACTGAGGCACTGTCCTGCTGACCCAAAACCTGAGATATCCGCCGTAATGTCTGCTGCTGTCCCAACTGCACTGGCATTCTGTCTTCCACCTCTACCAGCTGGGTCTCAACCACCCTGTCCTCTTCTTCCCCCACACCATCATCTGTCTCTGTTCCCACCTGTGGAGTGTCTCCCAGCGCCCCTTTGCCACCAGCCACCTCCATCACTTCATCCCCTGCATCCTGCTCCTCTCCTATATCCTTCAGCACCTCAAAAGGGTTGACCTGAGTATGTAACTCCTGTGCAGATTTCTGGCCCATCCTGAGAGGTGGCTGCTTCCGGACCCAAGTCAGTCCATCCCTCCTGCCACCAACCCTCTGAAAATCCTGTGCCTCTGGGTCCTCCACCAGCACTGCCTTACCTTTTCTGTCTCGCTCCCTCTGGTTTAGTCTCTCTCTCAGGTCTTCACCTGGGGGAATCGGATCCACTCTGTCTCTATGCCACTCAGGCCGTGGCTTGTTCCCTGCCACATAGCAATCCGCCTCTGCATGTCCAAGGTGTCTACAATACTGGCAGTACTCTGGTGTCCTCTCATACACAACTCTCTGCAGCCTGTGCTCATCTCCAATGCCGATCAAAAACTGCTCCACCCTGGGCTTCAAGAGATCAATCTCCACACATGCTCTGGCCATAAAGAGTCTAGAGCCATCTGCTGTGGCTTCATCTATCTTGATAGGGGACCCTACAATCCGAGCCATCGAAAACACACAATTTTTATTGAACATATGAACTGGAAGATCAGGAAACTGTACCCAAACTGGGACCAAGGATGACTCAGCCTCATAGGAAAAGTGCGGTGTCCACTTGAAGATTCTGAGTATTGAGCCACCAATGCGCCAGACTCCCCTAGTCCATATCCTGGCCATGTCCTCATTTGAAGTAAGATGCACAAAGATATGCCCAGCACGTAGAAACCGAATGTTGTAGGGGCTTGATAATCCCAGCCCCTTGAAACCTTGGTACACAATCTGAGGGGGAGGTCTCCTGCCAGAGAACTTGCCTATCAGGGAAAACTTATATGTATCAGACAAAGCTCTTACCTCCTCGTCGTTGTAGAAAACCCCTGGCACGTTGTTACACATCGAAATCTCCTTGAAGTTGGCTCCCACCTCCTCAAAACTTTTCTTGGCCGCCCTTGGCGAACTCGGAGCTAGAGCCTCCACGTACAATTTCCCACGCGAAGAAGGAGGCGCCGGCGCTGGATCCGAACCCATGCAAACCGCCCCGACTCCACCGGTCGCCGGCGCACCACCCTCTCCGGCCACTGCTCGGCATGTCATCGCCGTTGGGTCCCCACCTGCTTCCCCGGTTGGCGCCAAGGAGGCGTCCCATGTCCGCATCACCTCCGCCAAGGCCTCCACTATCGCCGCCACTAGCACCGGCGAAGGAGCCGGCGTCATGGCAGGCCGCGGCCTCCGCTGGGTCCCCGAGGTCGTGCGCGTCGTCGAGATCGCCGCCCCAGCCACCGCTTCCTGCTGCGTCCACATTTCCTCCGGCGCCCGAAAATTAGGGTTAGGGTTAGGGTTAGGGTTGCATGGAAGGTCCCCCGCCGAGCCGACGGCCCTGCCCTGTCCCTCGCCCATGCAGCCCGTCCGCACCCCTCTCCCCGACAGTCCCGAGGCCGTGCAAGCCTGCTGCAGCGCCGGAGCTATCTCCCCCGTCGCCCCCGTCTTCCCCGAGGTCAGCCCGTCTCCACCGCCGCCGCACGCCGCCAACAGCAGGTGCACCAGCGCCCTGGCCGCCGCCGATGCCTGCACGATATCCTCCATCGCCTCGCTCGCGCCAACAGGAGGAGCAACGCCCGTCGTCTCCCGCGTCACGATCGGATAACCACCTCCGCCACGACCGCATTGTGCCGCCGTCGCCCGAACTTCACCCCCACCCACTCCATGCACCGCCAACCTGCTGTCGTCTTCCCCACCAACACCCTGCGCTGCCGCTGCCTTGCCACCATCCCCACCAACGCCTCGCACCGCCGCCGCCGCCAGGGCTTCGCCACCTTGCGCCGTCGCCTCCCCGCCCGTTGCACCGCTGTGGAGCCGCGGGTTTTGATGGAGGGCCACCGAGGAAGGACCGGGAGCATGCTCAGGCGGCAGGGGGGCCGGCGCCGGCGCTTTGGAAGCGCCGGCAGCCATTGCCGCTCGCCCGAAGAGGCTGATCACCCAAGAATCGCCCGCGCGCGTGGAGAGGGAGGAGAGAGAACGGTTTGGTTTAGGGTGAACGGTTTGGTTTAGGGTTAGGGTTTAGGGTTTAGGGTTTAGGGTTTAGGGTTTTAGGGTTTAGGGTTTAGGGTTTTTTTTTTTTTTTTTGGTAAAAAGAGACCTTTATTCCACCAAGAAAAAGCCCAGGCTATCAGGGGGACCAAACCTGACCTGCTAGCCTAGGGGAACAAGGGGTTTCTCTCTTGCAAGAGATTACATGTGATTTTGCAACACAGGAAAGATAAAGTAAAGCTCTACATGTGATTTTGCAACACAGAAAAGAAAAAGTAAAGCTTCACATGTGCTATCCAATGGCCTCCAAGCTCCTACAGATCCGCATAGGTTCAAACAACTGTTGTCTCTCACCTGACGCCCACCACAGCTGTCCTCCGCGCTCCATGATAATAGTGCCAACGTAGTCCTAGAGCAGCACCCCAGAGAGTCCAGCCCAAGCTCCATGAATCGCCATCAAAGACATCAGTGATGAAGAACCGATGTCCTTTCCTGCCCCGCTACCAAAGCCGTCAGTGAGGTAAAACCGATGTCCTTTCCTGCTCTGCTCCCAAACAGACCTCCATCACACCCGATGTTCACTTTTGGCAAGTGACCAGCCCTCAACGGATTTAATGTGTCCTTACCGCAGCCGTTTGCTACGGACTAGGCAGGCCAATGGTGGGCCTACTCACCCTCTTTGGCTTTTAGGCAAAGCCACAGCCCTCAACGGATTTGGGCGCCTTTACCGCAGCCGTTTGCTACGGGCTAGCTAGACCATAGGTGGATCTAGACACCCTATTTGGCTTTTTAGCAAAGCCACAGCTATCAACGGATTTAATGTGTCCTTACCGCAGCCGTTTGCTACGGACTAGGTAGGCCAATGGTGGACCTACGCATCCTCTTTGGCTTTTTGGCAAAACCACAGCCCTCAACGGATTTGGCGCCTTTACCGCAGCCGTTTGCTACGGGCTAGCTAGACCATAGGTGGGTCTAGTCACCCTATTTGGCTTTTTAGCAAAGCCACAGCTATCAACGGATTTAGAATGCCTTTACCGCAGCCGTTTGCTGCGGGCTAGATAGCTCTAAGGTGGAGCTATTCACCCTCCATCAAGTGTGCTATCCTTGCTTGCCAGAGCTCCTGATATACGGCAAGCCCAATCTGTCCATCCTGCAAATACCAAGTAGCAAACCAACAATCTCCTGCCCCTCCATCACCCTCTCCCCCTCCACCTGATATGCCTGGTTGGCAAGGAAGTCTGCAGCCTTGTTCCCCTCTCTATATATGTGTGTACATCTGACCCCATACTGTCGTACAAGCCTTCTGATCCGTAAGATCTCCTCCCGAAACTCCCAGGAAATACCAGATGACCTGATGATATGCAGTGCCACCAGGGAATCAGACTCCAGCCAAATAGGGGAGAGCTGCCTATCCACGCACAACTCCAAGCCTCTCAAGATCGCCATAAGCTCCGCTCTAATATTGGAGCCCTCTCCAAGGACTCCCTGCCTGGCCACCACCACCTGTCCACTGTGATCTCTAACAATAGCACCGTAAGCAGACTCACCTGGGTTCCCTCTAGAACTACCATCTGTGTTGAGCTTGAACCATCCATCGTCAGGCCTCCTCCAGTGTACTACTGAGATCGTGTGCAATGTCCGTATCCTCACCTGAATCACCATAGCCTGGGCTGCCGAGATAGCTCCCCTCCAGTGCCTGGGCTTAATGATACCAGATGCCATCCCGACCCTCAAGTACTGTGTGATCTGCCTGATAATCTTCTGTCCCTCTGGCCTCAGCCCCCTGTGCTTGGAGTCATTCCTAGCCGTCCACAGGAACCAACAAATCAAAAGGGGGATGATCTCCCTCACCAAACCAGTGCTGCTCCAAGCTGTGCCTGCCCTCCAGCTCTCCATCGCCCTCCAGCTGCCAACCCCGAATAAGTGTCCAAAGTACCCCCAGACCTCTCCTGCCACCAAGCTCCCATAGAACAGATGCTCCCATGACTCCACTGCCGCACAGCACTGGCATCTGGACACCAGGCATACACCACGCTTCTGTAAGATCTCGTCCACTGGCAGACGTCTCCGAAAGAACCTCCAAATGAACACGGAAATGGTGGGGAGGAGGAGTCTGCTCCAGGTCACTATCGCTACATCCTCCCTCTGGTGCGTGGTCCTGTAGGCCTCCCAAGCAGACCTCGTAGTAAATCGCCCATCTCTGGTGGGTCGCCACAGCATAACATCCTCCTCCTCGGGCCTCAGCTGAACCTCTGTCACCTCCTCCGCCACTGATGAGGGCAGCACCCTCTGAAGTATCTCCTGACTCCAGCTACCATCTGCTAAAAACCGGCCCACTCTGACATCTGGAGGTCCCTGCACTGTACACCACTCCGACAACGGTCCCCTCTCCATCCACCTGTCATGCCAAAAGCTGAGGTGACCCTGCCCAATAATCCACCCAATCTGTCTCTCTGCCACAGCTCTGGTCTGAATCATCCTGCGCCAACTGGGGGAAGCATTGCTCCTCAGAGTCACCACACCTGGGTCCACCATCCCACAGTAAGATCTCCTCAAGAATCTGGCCCACTGTGTGCTCTGCTCTCTGAATCTGAACCACACCTTCATAGATAAGGCCGCCCCCACCTCTGACAGCCGTCTAATCCCCAGCCCTCCCTCCTGCTTCGGCCTGCAAATGTCCTTCCAGGCTACCCAATGCACCTTCCTATCATGCCCCACTGAGCTCCAGAAAAAAGATGCAAACACCCCCTCCAGCTTCTTCAGGACCTCCAAAGGAGGCTGGATCACCTGGAGGAGATAGACAGGCAGAGAACTCAATACACTCTGGATCAGCATCAGGCGGCCCCCATGTGAAAGGCGTGAGAGGTTCCAACCCTGAAACTTCCTCTGAATCTTTGCCAGCAGTGGCGCAAAGTGGACTGTCCTCTTGTTCCCTGAGATGATTGGAACCCCCAAATAAAGCATAGGCCTCTCCCCCAAACCAAAGCCTGTCACCGCTGCTATCTGCTGCCTCCTCCTGTCTGATATGTACCTCGAAGGGAAGAAGGAGCTCTTCCCTGCATTGATCGCCTGTCCTGTCTGGGCCTCATACCTGTCCAAAAAACTCTTCCCCCTCCTCACACAGTCCAGAGACCCATTCAGGAAAATGACCACGTCATCCGCATAGGCCAGGTGAGACACCCTCATATCACATCCTGTCGCATAAGCCATCCCTGGGTACGCTGCAAATAAGGCCTCTAACCCTCTGGAGAAGAGCTCCGCCGCCAAAATGAAGAGGAAAGGGGAGATGGGGTCGCCCTGCCTCAATCCACGCTGTGATCTAAAGAAGCCTGACAGCTGTCCATTCACCAGGACCGAAAACCATGAAGAAGTCACACACCTCCTGATGAACGCAATCACTGACTCTGAGAACCCAAATGCTGCCATGACTCTGAAAAGGACGCCCCACTGCACTCTGTCATATGCCTTGGCCATGTCCAGCTTCAGTATAAGGTTCCCTCCTCTGGTGTGATAGTTGAGCTTGTGGTCAAGCTCCTGAGCCATCAAGATATTGTCTGAAATCAGTCTCCCTGGAACAAAACCACTCTGAGCTGGGGATATTACCTTCCCTATCACTGAAGCCATCCTCTGCGCCATCAGCTTAGAGATGATCTTATAAGACACATTACATAAGCTGATGGGTCTGAAATCCTGCCACCTCTACGCACTGTCCACCTTGGGGATCAACACTATAGTCGTAGACGCCATACCTCGTGGAAGCTCTGCCCCTCGAAAGAAATCCAGTACTGCCTGAAGGACATCCTCCCCCACAATCTCCCAGCAAGCTCTGTAGAAGGCCACTGAAAAGCCATCTGGGCCCGCTGCACTGTCCTGACACATGCACCAGACCACCTGCTTCACCTCCTCTGCTGATGGGAGCCCCTCAAGCATCAAATTATCCTCTGTACTAACCAAGGAGGGTATCAACTCAGTGTCCACCACCGTACTATCCACTATCTCCCCTGTCAGCAGCTCCTGAAAATATCTGACTCCTGACTCTCTGATCCTCTCAGGCTGGTCCAGGCACTGCCCCTCCTCCCAAACTCTGAAAAGTCTGCTAGCTGACCTCTTCTTCTGCACCGTGGAGTGAAAGAACTTTGTATTCCTCTCCCCCTCTCCCATCCATCTGATAGCAGCTCTCTGCTTCCAGAAGTCCTCCTCCATGTCTAGCACTCTGAATAGGTGAGCCTGACACTCGGACCTGTGAATCCTGCTCTGCTCTGTGGGGTCCCTGTCATATGCCTGCTCAGCTGCAGCCATACTCTCCTCAGCCTGCAAAACCCTGTCATGTATGTTACCAAACACCTCCATGTTCCACCACTTCAGATGCTCCTTCAGCCTCCTCAGCTTCATCTGTAGCCTCTGCAGTCCCTGTGCCATACTAGGTAGACACCAATTCAGCCTCACTGTCTGCATAAAGTCCCTGTGCCGCACCCACATCCTCTGAAATCTGAAGGAGGCCCTCGGCTTCTGGAATCCTGGGAACTCCACAAGTAGGGGACAGTGATCTGAAGCTGCCCTGCTCAAATGCTCCACTCTGACTGTGAAATCCAGACTTCCCCAGGAGGGGGACAATAGGACCCTATCCAGCCTCTTCCACACCCTGTTATTCGTCCATGTGTACCTGTCCCCAACAAAACCTGCATCCACCAGTCCAGCAAGCATGATAAAATTATTGAAATCCTCCATGGCCCCCGGCCTAGCCAGAACTCCTGCTGAGTGCTCCTCCATACTAGATATGACATTGAAGTCTCCTCCCACTAGCCACAATCTGTCTCCCTCTGGCCTCAGCTCCTCCAAGCTCTCCCATAGTAAGCTCCTCTCCAGCCTCGTACACTTGGCATAGACCACTGTCACAATCATAGAAGAAGGGAACAGCTGCGAAGAAAGCTCCAAGTGTAGAAACTGGTCATGGTCAAACAAAACTTTACAAGCAATAGTAGAATCCCAGAAAAACCAAACCTTCCCAGATTTATTAGAGACTACCTCCTCAAACCCCATGCGCCGAGCCATATACCTGCAGTCCAAATCAACCATAGGCTCCAAAACTGCTAAGAAACTCAGATGATGATGTCGTCTCAGAAACAAAGCCCTCCTCTGCGTCGCCAAATTCCCAAACCCCCTCACGTTCCATATGATGCCAGACATGACTAATGGGAGGGGGTGCGAGCCTGCTTTGAAGTCTGGCTCCTAGTCACTCTTGGTTCAAAGCCCACCTTCGGCCACTGCGCCTGGAATACCTTGGGCCTCCCCGCTCTCCTTCCTCTGGGTGGACTGACCACAGAAGCTAGGCTATGTCCCCCACATGATGAAGAAATAGTATCTGTCTCCTCATACTCCTCAAAGGTCTTCTGAAAGTCTGACTCCTCTGAGCCCTCTGGGATACCCTGTGCAAGCCTAGCAGGCTCCTTCTGAACCAAAACATCTGCAACTCCATGATCCGCTGAGGAGCTGGAATATCTGTCTAGGCAATCATCCTCTGGCAGCTCCCCCGATGTCTCCAGTACCCTGGGCTCCTCGCCACTGATCAAGCTGACATCCTGCAACCCCCTGGAGAGTCCCCCCTGTCCCTGTGCTCCATCTGTGTTCTTCTGCTGTGCCCCTATGCCTGACCTCTGTACTGTCTGAGAAGCCTGCTCCCCCTGGCCGAAACTCTGGGATGACTGAACCCCCACCTGTTGCTCTCCTCCCTCCACTGAGGCACTGTCCTGCTGACCCAAAACCTGAGATGGCTGCCTGCCTGCCTGCTGCCGTCCCAACTGCACTGGACTCCTGTCTTCCACCTCTACCAGCTGAGTCTCAGCCACCCTGTCCTCTTCTTCCCTCACATCGTCATCTGTCTCTGTTCCCACCTGTGGAGTGTCTCCCAGCGCCCCCTTGCCACAAGCCACCTCCATCACGTCTTCCCCTGCATCCTCCTCCTCTCCTGTATCCTTCAGCACCTCAAAAGAATTCACCTGAGTATGTAACTCCTGTGCAGCTTCCTGGCCCATCCTGGAATGTAGCTGCTTACGGGCCCATGTCTGTCCAGTCCTCCTGCCCCCAACCCTCTGAAAACCCTGTGCCTCTGAATCCTCCACCACCACTGCCTTACCTTTCCTGTCTCGCTCCCTCTGATCAAGTCTCTCTCTCAGGTCTGCGCCTGGGGGAATCGGATCCACTCTGTCTCTGTGCCACTCAGGCCGTGGCTTGTTCCCTGCCACGTAGCAATCCGCCTCTGCATGTCCCAGGTGCCTACAATACTGGCAGTACTCTGGTGTCCTCTCATACACAACTCTCTGCAACCTGTGCTCATCTCCAATTCCGATCAAGAACTGCTCCACCCTGGGCTTCAAGAGATCAATCTCTACACATGCTCTGGCCATAAAGAGTCTAGAGCCATCTGCTGTGGCTTCATCTATCTTGATAGGGCACCCTACAATCCGAGCCATCGAAAACACACAATTTTTATTGAACATATGGACTGGAAGATCAGGAAACTGTACCCAAACTGGAACCACAGATGACTCAGCCTCATAGGAAAAGTGCGGTGTCCACTTGAAGACTCTGAGTATTGAACCACCAATGCGCCAAACTCCCCTAGTCCATATCCTGGCCATATCTTCATTTGAAGTAAGGTGCAAAAAGATATGCCCTGCCCGTAGAAACCGAATGTTGTAGGGGCTTGATAGTCCCAGCCCCTTGAAACCTTGGTACACAATCTGAGGGGGAGGTCGTCTGCCAGAAAACTTGCCTATCAGGGAAAACTTATATGGAACAGACAAAGCTTTTACCTCCTCGGCATCGTAGAAGACCCCTGGCACGTTGTTGCACATCGAAAACTCCTTGAAATTGGCTCCCACCTCCTCAAAACTTTTCTTGGCCGCCCTTGGCGACCTTGGAGCGAGAGCCTCCACGTACAACTTCCCATGCGAAGAAGGAGGCGCCGGCGCCGGATCCGAACCCGTGCAAACCGCCCCAACTCCACCGGTTGCCGGCGCACCACCCTCGCCGGCCACTGCATGGCATGTCATCGCCGTCGGGCCCCCGCCTGCTGCCCCGGCCGGCGCCCAAGAAGCGTCCCGTGTCCGCATCACCTCCGCCAAAGCCTCCACGAACGTCGCTACTAGCTCCGGCGACGGCACCGGCGACAGGGCAGGCAGCGACCGCTGCTGCATCTCCGAGGTCGTGCGCGTCGCCGAGATCCCCGCCCCAGCCACCGCGTCCCGCTGCGTCCACGTTTCCTCCGGCGCCACCAAGCTAGGGTTAGGGTTAGGGTTAGGGTTGCCGGCAGCCCTGCCCTGTACGTCGCCCATGCAGCCCGTCCGGGCCTCCTTCCCCGCCAGCGCCGAGACTGTGCAAGCCTGCTGCAGCGCCGGGGCTGTGTCCCCCGACGTCCCCGAGGTCAGCCCGTCTCCACAGCCGCCGCAAGCCGTCACCAGCAGACGCACCAACGCCCTAGCCGCCGCCGATGCCTGCGTCTCCGAGGCCGTGCGCGAAGACGGGATCGCCGCCCCAGCTGCATCCTGCTGCGTCCTCACGTCCTCCGGCGCCCCCAAATTAGGGTTAGGGTTAGGGTTGCCGGGGTGGTTCCCTGCACGCCTGCTGCATCGTCGCGGCTTTCTCCCCCGTCGGCCCCGTCGTCCCCGAGGCCTGCATGTCTCCACAGCCGCCGCAAACCGCCAATAATAGGTGCACCAACGCCCGGACCGCCTCCGACGCCGGCATGGTATCCGCCTTCGTCTCGCTCGCGCCAGCAGAAGGGGAGACGCTCGCCTTCTCCTGCGTCCCGATCAGAAAACCACCTCCGCCGCGACAACAATGCGCCGCCGCCGCCCGACCGTCGCCCCCACCCACTCCATGCACCGCCGCCCTTCCTTCATCATTCCCACCAACACCCTGCGCTGCCGCTGCCTTGCCACCATCCCCACCAAAGCCTCGCACCGCCGCCGCCGCCAGGGCTTCGCCACCGTGAGCCGTCGCCTCCCCGCCCGTTGCACCGCTGTGGAGCCGCGGGTTTTGATGGAGGGCCACCGAGGAAGGACCGGGAGCGTTCTCCGGCGGCAGGGGGGCCGGCGCCGGCGCTTTGGAAGCGCCGGCAGCCATTGCCGCTCGCCCGAGAAGGCTGATCGCCCAGGAGTCGCCCAAATCGCCTGGAGAGGAAGGAGAGCTCGGGTGGTTTAGGGTTTAGGGTTTAGGGTTTAGGGTTTTTTTTTTTTTTTTTTTTTAAAAGGAACCTTTATTCCACTAAGGAAAAAACCCAAGCTATCAGGGGGACCAAACCTGACCTGCTAGCCTAGGGGGACAAGGGATTTCTCTTGCAAGAGAATACATGTGAATTTGCAGCACATAAAAGATAAAGTAAAGCGTTACATGTGATTTTCAATGACCTCCAAACTCCTACAAACCCACCATAGCAGGCCTCTGCGCTCCATGATAGTAGTGCTAACATAGTCCACGAGCCGCATCCAAGGAGGCCCAGCCCAAGCTCCATACATCACCATAAAAGACATCGGTGAGGTAAAACCGATGTCGTTTCCTGCTACGCTCCCATGCAGTCCTCCAACACACCATAGCCGTCCTCTGCGCTCCATGATAATAGTGATGTTCCGCTCCCAAGCAGTCCTCCAACACACCCGATGTTCACTTTTGGCAAGTGACCAGCCCTCAACGGATTTAATGTGTCCTTACCGCAGCCGTTTGCTACGGACTAGGCAGGCCAAAGGTGGGCCTACTCACCCTATTTGGCTTTTTGGCAAAGCCACAGCCCTCAACGGATTTGTCATGCCTTTACCGCAGCCGTTTGCTACGGGCTAGCTAGATCATAGGTGGATCTAGTCACCCTATTTGGCTTTTTAGCAAAGCCACAGCTATCAACGGATTTAGTGTGTCCTTACCGCAGCCGTTTGCTACGGACTAGGTAGGTTCATGGTGACCTACTCACCCTCTTTGGCTTTTTGGCAAAGCCACAGCCCTCAACGGATTTGTCATGCCTTTACCGCAGCCGTTTGCTACGGGCTAGCTAGATCATAGGTGGATCTAGTCACCCTATTTGGCTTTTTAGCAAAGCCACAGCTATAAACGGATTTAGGAAGCCTTTACCACAGCCGTTTGCTGTGGGCTAGATAGCTCTAAGGTGGAGCTATTCACCCTCCATCAAGTATGCTATCCTGGCTTGCAAGAGCTCCTGATATACGGCAAGCCCAATCTGTCCATCCTGCAAATGCCAAGTAGCAAACCACCAATCTCCTGCCCCTCCAGCACCCTCTCCCCCTCCATGATGCCGAATTCACCGACAATATTGTCTCTATATATTGTGCTCCATCCACTTCCAGGTCGTTTCGCTTCCGATCCGAAGATCTCCTCCCGCGCCGCCGCCGCCGATAAGACCCAGCGAGCGCTACCTGAATCAGACTCCAGCCAAATAGGGGAGAGCTGCCTATCCACACACAACTCCAAGCCTCTCAGAATCGCCATAAGCTCCGCTTTGATATTGGAGCCCTCTCCAAGGACTCCTTGCCTGGCCACCACCACCTGTCCTCTCTGATCTCGAACAATAGCACCGTAAGAAGACTCACCTGGATTCCCTCTAGAACAACCATCTGTGTTGAGCTTGAACCATCCATCATCAGGCCTCCTCCAGTGTACTGCTGAGACCGTGTGCAATGTCCGTATCCTCACCTGAATCCCCATAGCCTGGGCTGCCGAGATAGCTCCCCTCCAGTGCCTGGGCTTGATGATACCAGATGCCATCCCAACCCTCAAATACTGTGTGATCTGCCTGATAATCTTCTGTCCCTCCGGCCTCAGCCCCCTGTGCTTGGAGTCGTTCCTGGCCGTCCACAAGAACCAAAAGATCAAGAGGGGGATGATCTCCCTCACCGAACCAGTGCTGCTCCAAGCTGTACCTGCCCTCCATCTCTCCATCACCCGCCATCTGCCAACCCCAAATAGGTGTCCAAAATGCCCCCAGACCTCTCCTGCCACCGGGCTCCCATAGAAAAGATGCTCCCATGACTCCACTGCCTCACAACACTGACATCTGGACACTAAGCATACACCACGCTGCTGTAAAACCTCGTCCACTGGCAGGCGTCTACGGAAGAATCTCCAAATGAACACGGAAATGGTGGGGAGGAGGAGTCTGCTCCAGGTCACTATCGCTACATCCTCCCTCTGGTGCGCAGTCCTGTAGACCTCCCAAGCAGACCTCGTAGTAAATCTCCCATCTCTGGTGGGTCGCCACACCATAACATCCTCCTCCTCGGGCCTCAACTGCACCTCTGTCACCTCCTCCGCCACTGATGGGGGCAGCACCCTCTGAAGTATCTCCTGGCTCCAGCTGCCATCTGCTAAAAACCGGTCCACTCTGACATCTGGAGGCCCCTGCACCGTACACCACTCCGACAACGGTCCCCTCTCCATCCACCTGTCATGCCAAAAGCTGAGGTGACCCTGTCCAATAATCCACCCTATCTGTCTCTCTGCCACAGCTCTGGTCTGAATCATCCTGCGCCAACTGGGGGAAGCGTTGCTCCTCAAAGTCACCATACCTGGGTCCACCGTCCCACAATAAGATCTCCTCAGAAATCTGGCCCATTGTGTGCACTGCTCTCTGAATCTGAACCACAACTTCATGGATAAGGCCACCCCCACCTCTGATAGTCGTCTGATCCCCAGCCCACCCTCCTGCTTCGGCCTGCAGATGTCCCTCCAAGCCACCCAATGCACCTTCCTATCATGTCCCACTGAGCTCCAGAAAAAAGATGCAAACACCCCCTCCAGCTTCCTCAGGATCTCCAAAGGAGGCTGGATCACCTGAAGGAGATATACCGGTAGAGAAGCCAGAACACTCTGGATCAGCATCAGGCGACCCCCATGTGAAAGGCGTGAGAGGTTCCAACCCTGAAACTTCCTCTGAATCTTCGCCAACAGTGGCGCAAAGTGGACTGTCCTCTTGTTCCCTGAGATGATTGGAACCCCTAAGTAAAGCATAGGCCTCTCCCCCAAACCAAAGCCTGTAATCGCTGCTATCTGCTGCCTCCTCCTCTCTGATATGCGTCTCGAGGGGAAGAAGGAGCTCTTCTCTGCATTGATCGCCTGTCCTGACTGGGCCTCATATCTGTCCAAGAAATCCTTCCCCCTCCTCACACAATCCAGAGACCCATTCAGGAAAATGACAACATCATCCGCATAGGCCAGGTGAGACACCCTCATATCACATCCTGTCGCATAAGCCATCCCTGGGTACGCTGCAAATAAGGCCTCTATCCCTCTGGAGAAAAGCTCCGCCGCCAAAATAAAGAGGAAGGGGGAGATGGGATCACCCTGCCTCAAGCCACGCTGTGACCTAAAGAAGCCTGACAGCTGTCCATTCACCAGAACCGAAAACCAAGAAGAAGTAACGCACCTCCTGATGAATGCAATCACTGTCTCTGAGAACCCAAATGCTGCCATGACTCTGAAAAGGACGCCCCACTGCACTCTGTCATATGCCTTGGCCATGTCCAGCTTCAGAATAAGGTTTCCTCCTCTGATGTGATAGTTGAGCTTGTGATCAAGCTCCTGGGCCATCAAGACATTGTCTGAGATCAGTCTCCCTGGAACAAAACCACTCTGAGCTGGGGATATTACCTTCCCTAACACTGAAGCCATCCTCTGCGCCATCAGCTTAGAGATGATCTTATAAGACACATTACACAAGCTGATGGGTCTGAAGTCCCTCCACCTCTGCGCACTGTCCACCTTGGGAATCAACACTATGGTCGTAGACGCCATGCCCCGTGGAAGCTCTGCCCCTCGAAAGAAATCCAATACAGCCTGAAAGACATCCTCCCCCACAATCTCCCAGCAAGCTCTGTAAAAGGCCACTGAGAATCCATCTGGGCCCGCTGCACTATCCTGACACATGCTCCAGACCACCTGCTTCACCTCCTCTGCTGATGGGAGGCCCTCAAGCATCAAATTATCCTCTATACTGACCAAGGGAGGTATCAACTCAGTGTCCACAGCTGTGCTATCCACTGTCTCCCCTGTCAGCAGCTCCTGAAAATATCTGACTCCTGACTCTCTGATCCTCTCAGGCTGGTCCAGGCACTGCCCCTCCTCCCAAATTCTGAAAAGTCTGCTAGCTGCCCTCTTCTTCTGCACTGTGGAGTGAAAGAACTTAGTATTCCTCTCCCCCTCTCCCATCCATCTGATAGCAGCTCTCTGCTTCCAGAAGTCCTCCTCCATGTCTAGCACTCTGAATAGGTGAGCCTGACACTCTGACCTGTGAGTCCTGCTCTGCTCTGTGGGGTCCCTGTCATATGCCTGCTCAGCTGCAGCCATACTCTCCTCAGCCTGCAAAACCCTGTCATGTATGTTACCAAACACCTCCATGTTCCACCACTTCAGATGCTCCTTCAGCCTCCTCAGCTTCATCTGTAGCGTCTGCAGTCCCTGTGCCACACTAGGTAAACGCCAATTCAGCCTCACCGTCTGCATAAAATCCCTGTGCCGCATCCACATCCTCTGAAATCTAAAGGAGGCCCTCGGCTTCTGGAAGTAGGGGACAGTGATCTGAAGCTGCCCTGCTCAAATGCTCCACTCTGACTGTGAAGTCCAGACTGCCCCAGGAGGGGGACAAGAGAACCCTATCCAACCTCTTCCACACCCTGTTATTCGTCCATGTGTACCTGTCCCCAACAAAACCTGCATCCACCTGTCCAGCAAGCATGATAAAATTATTGAAATCCTCCATGGCCCCTGGCCTAGCCAGAACTCCTGCTGAGTGCTCCTCCATGCTAGATATGACATTGAAGTCTCCTCCCACTAGCTACAATCTGTCTCCCTCTGGCCTCAGCTCCTCCAAGCTCTCCCATAGTAAGCTCCTCTCCAACCTCGTACACTTGGCATAGACCACTGTCACAACCATAGAAGAAGGGAACAGCTGCGAAGAAAGCTCCAAGTGTAGAAACTGGTCATGATCAAACAAAACTTTACAAGCAATCGTAGAATCCCAGAAAAACCAAACCTTCCCTGATTTATTAGAGACCACCTCCTCAAACCCCATGCGCCGAGCCATATACCTGCAGTCCAAATCAACCATAGGCTCCAACACTGCTAAGAAACTCATATGATGATGTCGTCTCAGAAACAAAGCCCTCCTCTGCGTCGCCAAATTCCCAAACCCCCTCACGTTCCATATGATGCCAGACATGACTAATGGAAGGGGGTGCGAGCCTGCTTTGAAGTCTGGCTCCTAGTCACTCTTGGCTCAAATCCCACCCTCGGCCGCTGCGCCTTGAGTACCTTGGGCATCCCCGCTTTCCTTCCTCTGGGTGGACTGACCACGGATGCTAGACTGCGTCCCCCCCCCCGTGATGAAGAA
The DNA here is from genome assembly GCF_018446385.1 of Zingiber officinale. NCBI lineage: Eukaryota > Viridiplantae > Streptophyta > Magnoliopsida > Zingiberales > Zingiberaceae > Zingiber > Zingiber officinale. The sequence continues at coordinate 120,870,277 of NC_055999.1, forward strand.
CTAGTATCTGTCTCCTCATACTCCACAAAGGTCTTCTGAAAGTCTGGATCCTCTGAGCCCTCTGGGATAGCCTTGTTGGAGCAATCCCAATGGTTCGTGGGACCATGTGTTTTGGTGTTTGGGCAAAGGGTTTAAGTTAGGTTTACCCTTATTATTTGATATGTGTACTTGAGTTGTGCAGGACTGCAGGTAACACATATGACTCAGGTTGACGGCTTCGGGTCCGGTGAAGGATGGAGCATCCGAGGGACCATGGACAAGACAGCGAGGACAAGAGCCGAGGGAAGCAACTTCGAGGCATACGCGAAGGATGGCATTGGGGACGAGCCGCGGGCTTGGATGCATCCGAGGGACGAGAGCCAAAGGAAGTAAGCTTGAAGGCAAGAGGTCAAGGCTGTAAAAGAAGAGTCAAGTGAGTCGTGAGGGTACGAGTGCATGAGAGATTGTACTCGGAGTAAAATCCCAGTTTTAGGTTTCTTGTGGCGCACCGTAGCAGCCATCAGAATGATCAGGAAATGGCCGACCGTGTATGGACCACCGACCGATGCACTCAGAAAGATAGTCGTTGAGAGAGCCAAGGTGGCATCACCGACGTGCAAGGACCAGACTGGTAACGGCAAATCAGTTCGATTTGTTCCAAGCTCTATAAGAAGGAGCTTGGTATGGCCGGCCAAGGCGACGAAATTAGACTTGGTTAGAGCCGAATTAGTAGTCACCAAAGTGCTCAAGGATCTCTGGTGTCCAAGTGTTCTGGGTGGGAGTTGTGGTGAGTTTGCCGGGGACTAATCCACCGACGGATAGGGATCGTCCACCTTACGGACAGCCGTGGAGTAGGAGCATCATCTCCGAACCACGTTACATCGACGTGTATTGGTTTGCTTGTTCTTTTCTTTGTCTTTAGCTTTCGTATTCGTAATTAGTATTTGTATTTCCGCTTGCGCACTAACGAATACGTAGGAAGCGAGTTATTGGGGGCGCCGTCCATTCAACCCCCCTTCTAGCCGGCCACCGATCCTCCAACAAGTGGTATCAGAGCGAGGACGCTCTCCGTTGGACTAACCGCCAAGGAAGCATAAGATGGCCAGGTTGATTGTCCCTCCAAAATTTGAAGGAGGAAGCCTTGGGGACATCACCTATTGGATGAAGAAGATGGAGATCTTCTTCAACACGGATTGGGACACCATGATGGTGGTAAATGAACCGTTCAAAGTCCCAAAGGACAAGAAAGGAAAGAAGCTTCGAACACGACATTGGACGGAGGAGCAAACCTCACGATCGGAGGCAAACTCAAAGGTAATAGCAATTTTAATTGATTTATTGCCTCCTAATGTGATAAGTGGTGTAGGTAAATACGAGAACGCCCATGAGTTATGGAGCAAAGTGAAGAAGTTTCCATGGGAGGAATTCATGCCTACACAAGAAGAAAGAAAATCCGAAGAAAGTGATGAAGTGGTCCAAGAGGAGAAGAAGGACCAATCGGATGTGGAGACCAATTCAACATCAAAAGAAGAAGAGGAAGTAAATTTGGTCACATTTGAGGAAAAGGATGAAGAAAGGTCATCCACAAGTGTGGATGAGGAAGATATAGCATCTACATCCTCAATGGTTGAAGAAGAATCCAAGACAAGTGAAGAAGAAGAAGAAGAAATCTTGGAAGAAGTCAACCTAGTGAGCACCTCCACCGAAGCAAAGGCAAAAGATCACATCATTTGTTTCGGGTGCAATGAGAAGGGACACTACAAGAGTAGGTGTCCATTGGGTAAGAAGAAGGTAATTTCTAAACCCAATCAAGTTATTTTAAATGCTAACATGGGTGGTAGGAATGAAGAAACCCAAAAGAAGAGGATGCACATTGTATGCTTCACATGTGGAATGAAGGGTCACTTCCACACCAAATGCCCAAAGAAGAAGGAGCTTAAGAAGCTTGCACATTTAAAGAAATGGGAGAAGAAGAAGAAGAGCTCAAATCAAGGGGGAGCTTCAAGGGTAAGGGAGGTATATCCTAACTTGAAGTTTAATTCAAATTTAAACTCCTCCATGCATGTTAGAAAAAATTCTTATGTTCCCATGCATGCTAGGAAAAATAATGATTATCATTATATAGCAATGAAGAATTTTGGATTTAGATATCATGATAAGAGTAGGGTAAATGTGGATCATAACCCTAGAAAATCTATGCATGATAAATTTAGAAATGGTAGACCTAAGGAGACCCAAGGCATTAATCCCAAGAAGGGGAGACATATGCCTAGAAAGGGTAGGTCTAGGAATGCCCAAGGTGGACATGTTGACTCTAGGGTTAAGAACCTAGAAAGGGAGAATCAAGCTTTGAAGGCAAAGCTTGATGGTTTAGAGAAATTCCTTAAGAGATTCACTATTGGATCTAAGGGATTAAGTATGATTTTGGGGAGTCAAAAACCCAACAATGATAGATCGAGTTTGGGATACCGATCTAGTGTCTCAAAGGTCAAAAGGAGACCATGTGCTAGGGTGGCACATGATCATGGCAAGGGAGAGTCCTCCAAAGCTAAGGGAAAGTCTTATGCTAGGGTTGCATATGACTATAGCAAGGAGAAGTCAATAAATGGCAAGGGAAAGTCATTTAATGGTAAGAAGAAATTAACCAAGGACAAGGTGTCCAAGGTTAAGAAAGTTACGTTTGTAGGCCAAGTGTCACCGGAGGTGCACCGATGTGGCCTAGTCACAATAGATGAGTCACCTAGGGAGGTGGCTAAGGCTAAGAGCTCTAGGGGGAGCTCTAAGAGTCAATTTGGGACTCATGGCCAATAGATCTCAGGTGGGTACTACTTGGGAGTCTAGAGGAGCTATGGAGTGTGCCAAAAGGTTTGGAGATGGATTTGAGTCTCAAACTTAGGGATTTGGCACACATGGTTTGTGTTTCATGCAAGAAATATGACATTTGGGGTCATATAGCATGATAATTGGTTTTGGATGTATAGATTCCATATAAACCAATGCTAGGAATGCATTGTGGGTTGGTATGGGCAAATACATCAAAAGGAAGCCAAAACTAGGACTTTAGGTCAAGGTTCAATTGAACCATTTAGTTAGTTTTGGATTTTGTGTCAATCTTGGGATTGGTAATAGATACATTTTGTAATGTATTTTTCCCAAGTAGACAAGGGTACAATAGACCTCTCCACAAAATTTGGGAATTTTTGAGGTCTAGGGAATTTCTGTGCATTTCTGAAGTTGGCCCAGGCTGGATTTTCGTAAATAGGTGCCACGATCGCACAGATACTACCGATCGTAATAAGGTTTTTTGCCACGTAATGTCTCAGAAGCTCATTTTGTCGATACCACTGACTGGTGATGATACCAATGACTGGTAACAGTGTTTTTCACCACGTATCGGTTCCAGGTTGTCGTAGGGGGCGCCTGACCGCACTTGGGGCGATCGATACCACCGAAGTGTTTTTCAGTACTGTTCTTGACCATGTCAACTCACCTAGATGTATGGATCCAAGGGGATTAATACATGAGTTTAGGGTCGATTAGATGATAAGTTTTCAACAATTGGGATATTGTTGGAGAACTTTTGGATGTTAGGCAAAGCGGAGAAGTAAGGTTTAAATAGGGAAAACCTTAAGTGCCTTTGTATAGGGGGAGCCTTGGGATAGGTTCTTAAAAAGCCCGTGGTAAAATCCTAGCTCATTGGGGAGTTTAGGTGCAGGGGGAGCCTTGGGATAGGTTCTTAAAAAGCCCGTGGTAAAATCCTAGCTCATTGGGGAGTTTAGGTGCAGGGGGAGCCTTGGGATAGGTCCCAATACTTGTTTTGGCGGTTGCCAAGTGTGTAGCCTTGGCAACGTAAGTCCCTTCGGCGGTTGCCAAGTGTGTAGCCTTGGCAATGTAAGTCCATTCGGCGGTAAGTCCAAGTGTAGCCTTGGCATCGTAAGTCCATTTGTTTTAGCATATTGTTTTGCTATTTGTTTTCCCTAACTTAACGTATTGCCAAACACCAAATTGTTGGAGCAATCCCAATGGTTCGTGGGACCATGTGTTTTGGTGTTTGGGCAAAGGGTTTAAGTTAGGTTTACCCTTATTATTTGATATGTGTACTTGAGTTGTGCAGGATGCAGGTGACATATATGACTCAGTTAATGACTTCGGGTCCGGTGAAGGATGGAGCATCCGAGGGACCATGGACAAGGCAATGAGGACAAGAGCCGAGGGAAGCAACTTCGAGGCATACGCGAAGGATGGCATTGGGGACGAGCCGCGGGCTTGGATGCATCCGAGGGAAGAGAGCCAAAGGAAGTAAGCTTGAAGGCAAGAGGTCAAGGCTGTAAAGAAGAGTCAAGTGAGTCATAAGGGTGAGGGTACGAGTGCACAAGTGCATGAGAGATTGTACTCGGAGTAAAATCCTAGTTTTAGGGTTTTACCATAGCGTTACTGTAGCAGTACCATAACATTACTATAGCGTTTACTGTATGCAGTCGACCGATTGTATTAGCAGCCGATGGCAGTTGACAGTGGGCTGGCATCAGTCGACTGGTGCAAGGACCAGTCGACTGGTAACGGGCAAATCAGGTTCTGATTTGTTCCAAGCTCTATAAGAAAGAGCTTGGTATGGCCGGCCAAGGTGACGAAATTAGACTTGGTTAAAGCCTAATTAGTAGTCACCAAAGTGCTCAAGGATCTCTTGTGTCCAAGTGTTCTTGGTTGAAGTTGTGGTGAGGTTTCTCCACCCACAAGGAGCGGTTTGAGCTAGCCGGAGTTTCCGGGGACTAATCCACCAACGGATTGAGGGATCGTCCACCTTACGGACAGCCGTGGAGTAGGAGCATCATCTCCGAACCACGTTACATCGACGTGTATTGGTTTGCTTGTTCTTTTCTTTGTCTTTAGCTTTCGTATTCGTAATTAGTATTTGTATTTCCGCTTGCGCACTAACGAATACGTAGGAAGCGAGTTATTGGGGGCGCCGTCCATTCAACCCCCCTTCTAGCCGGCCACCGATCCTCCAACAAGCCTGAGTGGGCCTAGCAGGCTCCTTCTGACCCAAATCGTCTGAGACTCCCTGGTCTGCTGACGAGCTAGAGTATCTGTCTAAACAATCATCCTCTGGCAGCTCACCCGATGACTCCAGTACCCTGGGCTCCACGCCACTGATCAAACTGGCATCCTGCAACCCCCTGGAGGCTCCCCCCTGTCCCTATGCTCCGTCTGTGTTCCTCTGCTATGCCCCTATGCCTGGCCTCTGTACTATCTGAGACACCTGCTCCCCCTGGCCGAGATTCTGAGATGTCTGATCCCCCACCTGTTGCTCTTCTCCCTCCACTGAAACACTGTCCTGCTGACCCAAACCCTGAGGTGTCTGCCTTAATGTCTGGTGCTGTTCCATCCGCCCTGGCATCCTATCTTCCTCCTCCACCAGCTGTGTCTCAGCCACCCTGTCCACTTCTTCTCCCACACCATCATCTGCCTCTGTTCCCAAATGTGGAGTGTCTCCCAGCGCCTCCCTGCCACCAGCCACCTCCATCACATCATCCCCTGCCCCCTCCTCCTCCCCTATATCCTTCAGCACCTCAAAAGAATTCCCCTGAGTATGTAGCTCCTGTGCAGCTTCCTGGCCCCTCCTGAAATGTGTCTGCTTACGGGCCCATGTCTGTCCAGTCCTCCTGCCTCCAACCCTCTGAAAAACCTGTGCCTCTGAGTCCTCCACCACCACTGCCTTACCTTTCCTGTCACGCTCCCTCTGATTTAGTCTCTCTCTTAGGTCTGCGCCTGGGGAGATCGGATCCACTCTGTCTCTGTGCCACTCAGGCCGTGGCTTGTTCCCTGCCACATAGCAATCCGCCTCTGCATGTCCAAGGTGTCTGCAATACTGGCAGTACTCTGGTGTCCTCTCATACACTACTCTCTGCATCCTGTGCTCCTCTCCAATTCCGATCAAGAACTGCTCCACCCTGGGCTTCAAGAGATCAATCTCCACACATGCTCTGGCCATAAAGAGTCTAGATCCATCTGCTGTGGCTTCATCTATCTTGATAGGGCACCCTACAATCCGAGCCATCGAAAACACACAATTTTTATTGAACATATGAACTGGAAGATCAGGAAACTGTACCCAAACTGGGACCAAGGATGACTCAGCCTCATAGGAAAAATGCGGTGTCCACTTGAAGATTCTGAGTATTGAGCCACCAATGCGCCAGACTCCCCTAGTCCATATCCTGGCCATGTCCTCAATTGAAGTAAGGTGCAAAAAGATATGCCCTGCACGTAGAAACCGAATGTTGTAGGTGATTGATAATCCCAGCCCCTTGAAACCTTGGTACACAATCTGAGGGGGAGGTTTCCTGCCAGAGAACTTGCCTATCAGGGAAAAACTTATATGTATCAGACAAAGCTTTTACCTCCTCGTCGTTGTAGAAAACCCCTGGCACGTTGTTACACATCGAAATCTCCTTGAAGTTGGCTCCCACCTCCTCAAAACTCTTCTTAGCCGCCCTTGGTGACCTTGGAGCTAGAGCCTCCACGTACCGTCTCCCTTGCGAAGAAGGAAGCGCCGGCACTGGGTCCGACCTCCTGCAGATCGCTCCGCCTCCACCGGCCGCCGGCGCACCCTCACCAGGCGCTGCATGGCCCATCATCGACGTTAGATCCCCGCCTGCTGCCCCCGCTGACTCCAGGGAGCCGTCCCTAGTCCGCATCGCCGCCGTCACAGCCTCCACGATCGCCGCTGCTAGCTCCGGCGAGGACGCCGGCGACAGGGCAAGCAGCCGCCTCTGCTGCACTTCCAGGGTCGTGCTCGTGTTCGGGACTGCCGCCCCAGCCTCCTGCTGCGTCCCCGTTTCCGCTGGCGCCCCCCGCTTAGGGTTAGGGTTAGGGTTAGGGTTGCCGGGGTGATGCCCTGCTGCGCCGGCAGCCCTGCCCTGCGTCTCTCCCATGCAGCATTTCCAGACCTCTCTCCCCGACAGCACAGAGAGCTCGCCTGCCTGCTGCGGCGTCGATGCTGCCTCCCCCGTCATCCCCAAGGTCGTCTTTTCTCCACAGCCGCCGCAAACCAACCCGACTCCACCAGCCGCCGGCGCACCACCCTCTCCCACCTCTGCATGGCGTGTCTTCAACGCTGGGTCCCCGCCTACTGCCCCAGGCGACGCCAGGAAAGCGTCCCTCATCCGCATCACCGCCTCCAAAGCCTCCGCGATCTGCACTGCTAGCTCCGACGATGGCGCCGTCAACATAGCGGGCAGCGGCCTCTGCTGCATCTCCAACGACGTGCGCAACGACGGGATCACCGCCCCAGTTGCCGCCTCCTGCTGCGCCGGCGGCCCTGCCCTGTACCGCGCACATGCAGCTCGTCCAAACGTCTCTCCCCGACAGCGCAGGGAGCATGCACGCTTGCTGCAGCGTCGAGGCTGCCTCCCCCGTCGTCCCCGAGGTCTTCTTGTCTCCATAACCGCCGCAAACCGCCACTAATAATTGCACCAACGCCCTAACCGCCTCCGACGCCTGCATGACAGCTTCCGCCGTCTCACCTGCGCCAGCCGGAGGGGTGGCGGCCGTCTTCACCTGCATCCCGATCGGAGAGCCACCTCCGCCATGACAACAATGCGCCGCCGACGCCCGACCTTCTCCCCCACCCACTCCATGCACCACCACCCTGCCGTCGTCTTCCCCACCAACACCTTGCGCTGCCGCTGCCGCGCTACCATCCCCACCAACGCCTTGCACCGCCGCCGCCGCTAAGGCCTCGCCACCTTGCGCCGTCACCTCCCCGCCCGTTGCACCACTGTGGAACAGCGGGATTTGATGGAGAGCCACCGAGGAAGGGCCGGAAGCACGCTCAGGCGGCTGGGGGGCCGGCGCCGGCGCTTTGGAAGCGCCGGCGGCCATTGCCGCTCGCCCGAGGAGGCTGATCGCCCAGGAATCGCCCACCGCGAGAAGGCCTGGGACCGGGCCTAGGACTCGGGCTGGGGCTGGGACCAGGACATTGCCTCGGATTGGGGCTGGAACCTGGGCGCCCTGGCCTTGGACAGGGCTCAGGCCCAGGCCGAGGGTCGAGCTGAGGCTGAGGACCGAGCCGAGGCCCGGGCCCGGGACGAGGCCCAGGCCCGGGGCGAGCCCTGGGCCCGGGCCTGGGCTTTTTTTTTTTTTAAGAAAAGCGACCTTTGTTCCACTAAGGAAAAAGCCCAGGCTATCAGGGGGGCCCAAGCTGACCTGCTAGCTTAGGGGAACAAGGGGTTTCTCTCTTGCAAGAGAGTACATGTGATTTTGCAACACATAAATAAGATAAAGTAAAGCTTTACATGTGATTTCCAATGACCTCCAAACTCCTACAGACCCACATAGGGTCAAGCAACCGTTGTCTCTCACCTGCCGCCCACCGTAGCTGTCCTCTGCGCTCCATGATAATAGTGCCAACGTAGTCCTAGAGCCGCACCCAAGAAAATCCAACCCAAGCTCCATAAATCGACATCAAAGACATCAGTGAGGTAACCGTTGCGCATTCCTGCTCCGCTCCCAAAGAGTCCTCCATCACACCCGAAGTTCACTTTTGGCAAGTGACCAGCCATCAACGGATTTATTGTATCCTTACCGCAGCCGTTTGCTACGGACTAGGCATGCCAATGGTGGGCCTACTCAACCTCTTTGGCTTTTTTGGCAAAGCCACAGCCCTCAACGGATTTGGCACGCCTTTACCGCAGTCGTTTGCTACGGGCTAGCTAGACCATAGGTGGATCTAGTCACCCTATTTGGCTTTTTAGCAAAGCCACAGATATCAACGGATTTAGTGTGTCCTTACCGCAGCCGTTTGCTACGGACTAGGTAGGTTAATGGTGGCCCTCCCCCTCTTTGGCTTTTTGGCAAAGCCACAGCCCTCAACGGATTTGGCACGCCTTTACCGCAACCGTTTGCTACGGGCTAGCTAGACCATAGGTGGATCTAGTCACCCTATTTGGCTTTTTAGCAAAGCCACAGCTATCAACGGATTTAGAATGCCTTTACCGCAGCCGTTTGCTGCGGGCTAGATAGCTCTAAGGTGGAGCTATTCACCCTCCATCAAGTGTGCTATCCTGGCTTGCAAGAGCTCCTGATATACGGCAAGCCCACTCTGTCCATCCTGCAAATACCAAGCAACAAACCATCAATCTCCTGCCCCTCCATCACCCTCTCCCCCTCCACCTGATACGCCTGGTTGGCGAGGAAGTTTGCAGCCGCGTTCCCCTCTCTATATATGTGTGTACACCTGACCACATATTGTCATACAAGCCTTCTGATCCGTAAGATCTCCTCCCGAAACTCCCAGGAAATACCAGAGGACCTGATGATATGTAGTGCCACCAGAGAATCAGACTCCAGCCAAATAGGAGAAAGCTGCCTATCCACACACAACTCCAAGCCTCTCAGGATCGCCACAAGCTCCGCTCTGATATTGGAGCCCTCTCCAAGGACTCCCTGCCTGGCCACCACCACCTGTCCACTATGATCTCGAACAATAGCACCGTAAGAAGACTCACCTGGGTTCCCTCTAGAACTACCATCTGTGTTGAGCTTGAACCATCCATCTTCAGGCCTCCTCCAGTGTACTACTGAGATTGTGTGCAATGTCTGTATCCTCACCTGAATCACCATAGCCTGGGCTGCCGAGATAGCTCCCCTCCAGTGCCTGGGCTTGATGATACCAGATGCCATCCCGACCCTCAAATACTGTGTGATCTGTCTGATAATCTTCTGTCCCTCTGGCCTCAGCCCCCGGTGCTTGGAGTCGTTCCTGGCCGTCCACAGGAACCAACAAATCAAAATGGGGGTGATCTCCCTCACCGAACCAGTGCCGCTCCAAGCTGTGCCTACCCTCCATCTCTCCATCACCCTCCACCTGCCAACCCCAAATAAATGTCCAAAGTACCCCCAGACCTCTCCTGCCACCGGGCTCCCATAGAACAGATGCTCCCATGACTCCACCGCCTCACAAGATCGACATCCTGACGCTAAGCATGCACCACGTCAGAAATCTGCCCACCGGCTGCCTCCGAAAGAACCCAAATGAACACGGAAATGGTGGGAGGAGGAGTCTACCCAGTCACTATCACATCCTCCTCCCGTGCGCAGTCTCAGAGGCCTCCTGTGCACTGAGTAAATCTCCCATCACGTGGGTCGCCACAAGATAACATCCTCCTCCCTGCCTCACCGAACCTCTGCCACCTCCTCCGCCACCGGCGAGGCACCCTCTCAAGTATCTCCCGACTCCACCGCCATCTGCTAAAACCGGTCCACTCGACATCCGAGGCCCCTGACTGTACACCACTCCGACAACGGTCCCTCTCCATCCACCGTCATGCCAAAGCGAGGTGACCCCGCCCAATAATCCACCCAACTGCCCTCCGCCACAGCCCGTCTGAATCATCCTGCGCCAACTGGGGGAAGCATTGCTCCTCGTAGTCACCACACCTGGGTCCACCGTCCCACAATAAGATCTCCTCAGAAATCTGGCCCATTGTGTGCACTGCTCTCTGAATCTGAACCACAACTTCATGGATAAGGCCACCCCCACCTCTGATAGCCGTCTGATCCCCAGCCCACCCTCCTGCTTCGGCCTGCAGATGTCCCTCCAAGCCACCCAATGCACCTTCCTATCATGTCCCACTGAGCTCCAGAAAAAAGATGCAAACCCCCCCTCCAGCTTCCTCAGGACCTCCAAAGGAGGCTGGATCACCTGACGAGATAGAGAACTCAGCACACTCTGGATCAGCATCAGGCGACCCCCATGTGAAAGGCGTGAGAGGTTCCAACCCTGAAACTTCCTCTGAATCTTCGCCAGCAATGGCGCAAAGTGGACTGTCCTCTTGTTCCCTGAGATGATTGGAACCCCTAAGTAAAGCATAGGCCTCTCCCCCAAACCAAAGCCTGTAACCGCTGCTATCTGCTGCCTCCTCCTGTCTGATATGCATCTCGAAGGGAAGAAGGAGCTCTTCTCTGCATTGATCGCCTGTCCTGACTGGGCCTCGTACCTGTCCAAGAATTCCATCTCCCTCCTCACACAGTCCAGAGACCCATTCAGGAAAATGACCACATCATCCGCATAGGCCAGGTGAGACACCCTCATATCACATCCTGTCGCATAAGCCATCCCTGGGTACGCTGCAAATAAGGCCTCTATCCCTCTGGAGAGGAGCTCCGCCGCTAAAATAAAGAGGAAAGGGGAGATGGGGTCACCCTGCCTCAAGCCACGCTGTGATCTAAAGAAGCCTGACAGCCGTCCGTTCACCAGGACCGAAAACCAAGAAGAAGTCACACACCTCCTGATGAATGCAATCACTGTCTCGGAGAACCCAAAGTCTGCCATGACTCTGAAAAGGACGCCCACTGCACTCTGTCATATGCCTTGGCCATGTCCAGCTTCAGTATAAGGTTCCCTCCTCTGATGTGGTAGTTGAGCTTGTGATCAAGCTCCTGGGCCATCAAGATATTGTCTGAAATCAGTCTCCATGGAACAAAGCCACTCTGAGCTGGGGAGATAACCTTCCCTAATACTGAAGCCATCCTCTGCGCCATCAGCTTAGAAATGATCTTATAGGACACATTACACAAGCTAATGGGTCTGAAATCCCGCCACCTCTGCGCACTGTCCACCTTGGGAATCAACACTATAGTCGTAGACGCCATGCCCCGTGGGAGCTCTGCCCCTCGAAAGAAATCCAGTACAGCCTGAAGGACATCCTCCCCCACAATCTCCCAGCAAGCTCTATAGAAGGCCACTGAAAACCCATCTGGACCCGCTGCACTGTCCTGACACATGCTCCAGACCACTTGCTTCACCTCCTCAGCTGATGGCAGGGCCGCAAGCATCAAATTATCCTCTGTACTGACCAATGTAGGTATCAAATCAGTGTCCACAGCCGTGCTATCCACTGTCTCCCCTGTCAGCAGCTCCTGAAAGTATCTGACTCCTGACTCTCTGATCCTCTCAGGCTGGTCCAGGCACTGCCCCTCCTCCCAAATTCTGAAAATTCTGCTAACTGCCCTCTTCTTCTGCACTGTGGAGTGAAAGAACTTAGTATTCCTCTCCCCCTCTCCCATCCACCTGATAGCAGCTCTCTGCTTCCAAAAGTCCTCCTCCATGTCCAGCACTCTGAATAGGTGAGCCTGTCACTCTGACCTGTGAGTCCTTCTCTGCGCTGTGGGGTCCCTGTCATATGCATGCTCAGCTGCAGCCATACTCTCCTCAGCCTGCAAAACCCTGTCATGTATGTTACCAAACACCTCCATGTTCCACCACTTCAGATGCTCCTTCAGCCTCCTCAACTTCATCTGTAGCCTCTGCAGTCCCTGTGCCACACTAGGTAAACGCCAATTCAGCCTCACCGTCTGCATAAAATCCCTGTGCCGCACCCACATCCTCTGAAATCTAAAGGAGGCCCTCGGCTTCTGGAAGCCTGGGAACTCCACAAGTAGGGGACAGTGATCTGAAGCTGCCCTGCTCAAATGCTCCACTCTGACTGTGAAGTCCAGACTGCCCCAGGAGGGGGACAAGAGAACCCTATCCAACCTCTTCCACACCCTGTTATTCGTCCATGTGTACCTGTCCCCAACAAAACCTACATCCACCAGTCCAGCAAGCATGATAAAATTATTGAAATCCTCCATGGCCCCTGGCTTAACTAGAACTCCTGCTGAGTGCTCCTCCATGCTAGATATGACATTGAAGTCTCCTCACACTAGCCACAGTCTGTAGCCCTCTGGCCTCAGCTCCTCCAAGCTCTCCCATAATACGCTCCTCTCTAACCTCGTACACTTGGCATAGACCACTGTCACAATCACAGAAGAAGGGAACAGCTGCGAAGAAAGCTCCAAGTGTAGGAACTGGTCATGATCAAACAAAACTTTACAAGTAATAGTAGACTCCCAGAAAAACCAAACCTTCCCAGATTTATTAGAGACTACCTCCTCAAACCCCATGCGCCGAGCCATGTACCTGCAGTCCAAATCAACCATAGGCTCCAACACTGCTAAGAAACTCAGATGATAATGTCGTCTCAGAAACAGAGCCCTCCTCTGTGTCGCCAAATTCCCAAACCCCCTCACGTTCCATATGATGCCAGACATGACTAATGGGAGGGGGTGCGAGCCTGCTTTGAAGTCTGGCTCCTAGTCACTCTTGGCTCAAATCCCACCCTCGGCCCCTGCGCCTTGAGTACCTTGGGCATCCCCGCTTTCCTTCCTCTGGGTGGACTAACCACGGATGCTAGACTGCGTCCCACCCCCCGCCCCCGTGATAAAGAACTAGTATCTGTCTACTCATACTCCACAAAGGTCTTCTGAAAGTCTGGATCCTCTGAGCCCTCCGGGATAGCCTGTGTGGGCCTAGCAGGCTCCTTCTGACCCAAATCGTCTGAGACTCCCTGGTCTGCTGATGAGCTGGATTATCTGTCTAAACAATCATCCTCTGGCAGCTCACCCGATGACTCCAGTACCCTGGGCTCCTCGCCACTGATCAAACTGGCATCCTGCAACCCCCTGGAGGCTCCCCCCTGTCCCTGTGCTCCGTCTGTGTTCCTCTGCTGTGCCCCTCTGCCTGGCCTCTGTACTATCCGAGACACCTGCTCCCCCTGGCCGAGATTCTGAGATGTCTGATCCCCCACCTGTTGCTCTCCTCCCTCCACTGAAACACTGTCCTGCTGACCCAAACCCTGAGATGTCTGCCTTAATGTCTGGTGCTGTCCCGACTGCCCTGGCATCCTGTCTTCCACCTCCACCAGCTGAGTCTCAGCCACCCTGTCCTCTTCTTCTCCCACACCATCATCTGTCTCTGTTCCCAAATGTGGAGTGTCTCCCAGCGCCTCCCTGCCACCAGTCACCTCCATCACGTCATCCCCTGCCTCCTCCTCTCCTGTATCCTTCAGCACCTCAAAAGAATTCACCTGAGTATGTAACTCCTGTGCAGCTTCCTGGCCCATCCTGAAATGTAGCTGCTTACGGGCCCATGTCTGTCCAGTCCTCCTGTCACCAACCCTCTGAAAATCCTGTGCCTCTGAGTCCTCCACCACCACTGCCTTACCTTTCCTGTCTCGCTCCCTCTAATTAAGTCTCTCTCTCAGGTCTGCGCCCGGGGGAATCGGATCCACTCTGTCTCTGCGCCACTCAGGTCGTGGCTTGTTCCCTGCCACATAGCAATCCGCCTCTGCATGTCCAAGGTGCCTACAATACTGGCAGTACTCTGTTGTCCTCTCATACACAACTCTCTGCAGCCTGTGCTCATCTCCAATTCCGATCAAGAACTGCTCCACCCTGGGCTTCAAGAGATCAATCTCCACACATGCTCTGGCCATAAAGAGTCTAGAGCCATCTGCTGTGGCTTCATCTATTTTGATAGGGCACCCTACAATCCGTGCCATCGAAAACACACAATTTTTATTGAACATATGAACCGGAAGATCAGGAAACTGTACCCAAACTGGGACCAAGGATGACTCAGCCTCATAGGAAAAGTGCGGTGTCCACTTGAAGATTCTGAGTATGGAGCCACCAATGCGCCAGACTCCCCTAGTCCATATCCTGGCCATGTCCTCGTTTGAAGTAAGGTGCAAAAAGATATGCCCAGTACGTAGAAAACGAATGTTGTAGGGGGTTGATAATCCCAGCCCCTTGAAGCCTTGGTACACAATCTGAGGGGGAGGTCTCCTGCCAGAGAACTTGCCTATCAGGGAAAACTTGGTTTAGGGTTTAGGGTTTAGGGTTTAGGGTTTTTTTTTTTTTTTTTAGAAAAGCGACCTTTGTTACACTAAGGAAAAAGCCCAGGCTATCAGGGGGGCCCAACCTGACCTGCTAGCCTAGGGGAACAAGGGGTTTCTCTCTTGCAAGAGAGTACATGTGATTTTGCAACACATAAATAAGATAAAGTAAAGCTTTACATGTGATTTCCAATGACCTCCAAACTCCTACAGACCCCCATAGGGTCAAGCAACCGTTGTCTCTCACCTGCCGCCCACCAAATCTGTCCTTTGCGCTCCATGATAATAGTGCCAACGTAGTCCTAGAGCCGCACCCAAGAAAATCCAGCCCATGCTCCATAAATCGACATCAAAGACATCAGTGAGGTAAAACCGATGTCCTTTCCTGCTCCGCTCCCAAACAGTCCTCCAACACACCCGATGTTCACTTTTGGCAAGTGACCAGCCCTCAACGGATTAAGTGTGTCCTTACCGCAGCCGTTTGCTACGGACTAGGCAGGCCAATGGTGGGCCTACTCAACCTCTTTGACTTTTTGGCAACCACGATCAACGGATTTGGCATTCCATCACCAGTTCCCTGGCCCTATCTCTAGAGCTCTTCGCCATAGGTGTCATCTTCAGACCCTAATTGGATCTGTGAGCACGCCAAGTGTGTCCTTATCGGCTGCAGCTTTCTCGCCTCCACCCTCTTTGGCTTTTGGCAAACCCTTGAAGATTTGCACGCCATCAAGAGCGCCTTGATGCAAGGGCCAGACTGGTGGATCTAGTCACACTATTTGTCTTTTTAGCAAAGCCACAGCTATCAACGGATTTAGTGTGTCCTTACCGCAGCCGATTGCTACGGACTAGGTAGGTTAATGGTGGCCCTACTCACCCTCTTTGGCTTTTTGGCAAAGCCATAGCCCTCAACGGATTTGGCACGCCTTTATCGCAGCCGTTTGCTACGGGCTAGCTAGACCATAGGTGGATCTAGTCACCTTATTTGGCTTTTTAGCAAAGCCACAGCTATCAACGGATTTAGTATGCCTTTACCGCAGCCGTTTGCTGCGGGCTAGATAGCTCTAAGGTGGAGCTATTCACCCTCCATCAAGTGTGCTATCCTGGCTTGCAAGAGCTCCTGATATACGGCAAGCCCTATCTGTCCATCCTGCAAATACCAAGTAGCAAACCAACAATCTCCTGCCCCTCCATCACCCTCTCCCCCTCCACCTGATATGCCTGGTTGGCGAGGAAGTCTGCAGCCGCGTTCCCCTCTCTATATATGTGTGTACATCTGACCCCATGCTGTCGTACAAGCTTTCTGATCCGTAAGATCTCCTCCCGAAACTCTCAGGAAATACCAGAAGACCTGATGATATGCAGTGCCACTAGGGAATCAGAATCCAGCCAAATAGGGGAGAGTTGCCTATCCACACACAACTCCAAGCCTCTCCGGATCGCCATAAGCTCCGCTCTGATATTGGAGCCCTCTCCAAGGACTCCCTGCCTGGCCACCACCACCTGTCCACTATGATCTCGAACAATAGCACCGTAAGAAGACTCACCTGGATTCCCTCTAGAACAACCATCTGTGTTGAGCTTGAACCATCCATCATCAGGCCTCCTCCGGAGTACTTCTGAAACCGTGTGCAATGTCCGTATCCTCACCTGAATCCCCATAGCCTGGGCTGCGGAGATAGCTCCCCTCCAGTGCCTGGGCTTGATGATACCAGATGTCATCCCGACCCTCAAGTACTATGTGATCTGCCTGATAATCTTCTGTCCCTCTGGCCTCAGCCCCCTGTGCTTGGAGTCGTTCCTGGCCGTCCACAGGAACCAAAAGATCTCCAAGCTGTGCCTACCCTCCAGCTCTCCATCACCCTCCATTTGCCAACCCCAAATAAATGTCCAAAGTACCCTGGACTCTCCCGCCACCGGGCTCCCAAAGAACAGTGCTCCCATGACTCCACCGCCTCACAAAGACGACATCCGGACGCTAAGCATGCACCACGTCTGTAAAATCTCGTCCATCGGCAATCGTCTCAAAACTCCAAATGAACACGGAATGGTGGGAGGAGGAGTCACCTGTGTCACTATCACATCCTCCCTCCGTGCGCAGATCCCAGAGGCCTCCTGTGAACTCAGAGTAAATCTCCCATCTCGTGGGTCGCCACAAGATAACATCCTCCTCCCTGCCTCACCAACCTCCGTCACCTCCTCCGCCAATCAGTGAGGGCGGCACCCTCTCAAGTATCTTGACTCCTACCGCCATCCGCTAAAACCGGTCCACTCGACATCCGGAGGCCCCCAGACTCAGACACCACTCCGACAACGGTCCCTCCATCCACATGCCATGCCAAAGGCGAGGTGACCACGCCCTAATCCACCCATTCTGCTCACCGGCACCTGGTTCGAATTCTCCCCGCAACTGGAAGCATTGCTCCTCGTGCACCACACGGGTCCACCGTCCCACAATAAGATCTCCTCAAGAATCGGCCCATTGTGTGCCTTTGCTCTCTGAATCTGAACCACAACTTCATGGATAATGCCGCCCCACCTCGGACGGTCGTCTGATCCCCAGCCCTCCCTCCTGCTTCGGCCTGCAAATGTCCCTCCAGGCTACCCAATGCACCTTCCTATCATGCCCCACTGAGCTCCAGAAAAAAGATGCAAACACCCCCTCCAGCTTCTTCAGGATCTCCAAAGGAGGCTGGATCACCTGGAGGAGATAGACAGGCAGAGAACTCAAAACACTCTGGATCAGCGTCAGGCGACCCCCATGTGAAAGGCGTGAGAGGTTCCAACCCTGAAACTTCCTCTGAATCTTTGCCAGCAGTGGCGCAAAGTGGACTGTCCTCTTGTTCCCTGAGATGATTGGAACCCCCAAATAAAGCATAGGCCTCTCCCCTAAACCAAAGCCTGTAACCGCTGCTATCTGCTGCCTCCTCCTGTCTGATATGCACCTCGAAGGGAAGAAGGAGCTCTTCCCTGCATTGATCGCCTGTCCTGTCTGGGTCTCATACCTGTCCAAAAATCCCTTCCCCCTCCTCACACAGTCCAGAGATCCATTCAGGAAAATGACCACGTCATCCGCATAGGCCAGGTGAGACACCCTCATATCACATCCTGTCGCATAAGCCATCCCTGGGTACGCTGCAAATAAGGCCTCTATCCCTCTGGAGAGGAGCTCCGCCGCCAAAATAAAGAGGAAAGGGGAGATGGGGTCACCCTGCCTCAAGCCACGCTGTGATCTAAAGAAGCCTGACAGCTGTCCGTTCACCAGGACCGAAAACCAAGAAGAAGTCACACACCTCCTGATGAATGCAATCACTGCCTCTGAGAACCCAAATGCGGCCATGACTCTGAAAAGGACGCCCCACTGCACTCTGTCATATGCCTTGGCCATGTCCAGCTTCAGTATAAGGTTCCCTCCTCTGATGTGGTAGTTGAGCTTGTGATCAAGCTCCTGGGCCATCAAGATATTGTCTGAAATCAGTCTCCATGGAACAAAGCCACTCTGAGCTGGGGAGATAACCTTCCCTAATACTGAAGCCATCCTCTGCGCCATCAGCTTAGAAATGATCTTATAGGACACATTACACAAGCTAATGGGTCTGAAATCCCGCCACCTCTGCGCACTGTCCACCTTGGGAATCAACACTATAGTCGTAGACGCCATGCCCCGTGGAAGCTCCGCCCCTCGAAAGAAATCCAGTACAGCCTGAAGGACATCCTCCCCCACAATCTCCCAGCAAGCTCTATAGAAGGCCACTGAAAACCCATCTGGACCCGCTGCACTGTCCTGACACATGCTCCAGACCATCTGCTTCACCTCCTCAGCTGATGGAAGGGTCGCGAGCATCAAATTATCCTCTGTACTGACCAATGTATGTATCAAATCAGTGTCCACCGCCGTGCTATCCACTGTCTCCCCTGTCAGCAGCTCCTGAAAGTATCTGACTCCTGACTCTCTGATCCTCTCAGGCTGGTCCAGGCACTGCCCCTCCTCTCAAATTCTGAAAAGTCTGCTAACTGCCCTCTTCTTCTGCACTGTGGGAGGAAAGAACTTAGTATTCCTCTCCCTCCCATCCACGAGCAGCTCTTCTTCCAAAGTCCTCCTCCATGTCCAAAGATCAATAGGTGGGTCCGACTGACTCGTGAATCCGCCTCGCCTCAGGTCCCCACACGCATGCCTGCCGCCCATACTCTCCTCACCAGAAACCCCGTCATGTATGTTCCAAACATCTCCATGTTCCACCACTTGGATGCTCCTTCACCTCCCGCCCATCTCAGAGCCTCTGCCCCTGTGCCACACTAGGTAAATACCAATCCCTCACCGTCCGCATAAAATCCCCGTGCCGCACCCACATCCTCTGAAATCTAAAGGAGGCCTCGGCTCAGCCCGAACCCACAAGTAGGGGGACGTTGATCCGTCGCCTCGCCAAATGCTCCAACCGACTGGAAGTCCAGGCGCCCAGGAGGGGGACAAGAGAACCCTATCCAACCTCTTCCACACCCTGTTGTTCGTCCATGTGTACCTGCCCCTAACAAAACCTGCATCCACCAGTCAAGCAAGCATAATAAATTATTGAAATCCTCCATGGCCCCTGGCCTAGCTAGAACTCCTGCTGAGTGCTCCTCCATGCTAGATATGACATTGAAGTCTCCTCCCACTAGCCACAATTTGTCGCCCTCTGGCCTCAGCTCCTCCAAGCTCCCCCATAATACGCTCCTCTCTAACCTCGTACACTTGGCATAGACCACTGTCACAATCATAGAAGAAGGGAACAGCTGCGAAGAAAGCTCCAAGTGTAGGAACTGGTCATGATCAAACAAAACTTTACAAGCAATAGTAGACTCCCAGAAAAACCAAACCTTCCCAGATTTATTATAGACTACCTCCTCAAACCCCATTCGCCGAGCCATGTACCTGCAGTCCAAATCAACCATAGGCTCCAACACTGCTAAGAAACTCAGTTGATGATGTCATCTCAGAAACAGAGCCCTCCTCTGTGTCGCCAAATTCCCAAACCCCCTCACGTTCCATATGATGCCAGACATGACTAATGGGAGGGGGTGCGAGCCTGCTTTGAAGTCTGGCTCCTAGTCACTCTTGGCTCAAATCCCACCCTCGGCCGCTGTGCCTTAAGTACCTTGGGCATCCCCGCTTTCCTTCCTCTGGGTGGACTGACCACGGATGCTAGACTGCATCCCCCACGTGGTGAAGAACTAGTATCTGTCTCCTCATACTCCACAAAGGTCTTCTGAAAGTCTGGATCCTCTGAGCCCTGTGGGATAGCTTGTGTGGGCCTAGCAGGCTCCTTCTGACCCAAATCGTCTGAGACTCCCTGGCCCGCTGATGAGCTGGAGTATCTGTCTAAACAATCATCCTCTGGCAGCTCCTCCGATGTCTCCAGTACCCTGGGCTCCTCACCACTGATCAAGCTGAAATCCTGCAACCCCCTGGAGAGTCCCCCCTGTCCCTGTGCTCCATCTGTGTTCTTCTGCTGTGCCCCTATGCCTGACCTCTGTACTGTCTGAGAA